>NC_080782.1:96070382-96235382 GCF_028018385.1 Neofelis nebulosa | reverse complement strand
GGAAAATGCTAGAAGCAACATTTAAAATAATTGCCCATTTGCATTAGGATAGATGCTATCTTTCAGCAGGGACTCAATAAATACCTGTAGTTAACTTTTAGAAGAAAATGATCCACTTCAAAGGGGCAATATTTAAAGAAGAACAAGAGGCAAGAAATGTATAAAATCTAGAAGAATAGGCAAAAGGAAAATATCTATTCCTCTATTTAAAATAGAACTAACACATGGGAATAAAGTTGGAAAAATAAAATTTTTTCAAATGCTGTAAGTCAGCACTTAAAGACGATACACAAACTTCTTTAATAAGTCATGAATTTTGCTTATCCATCCTTAGGAGAATATGCAGATAATCTACACAAACGCAGATTAGCTGAAGAGAAGCCAGCTTACCTCCAAGACTAAGCTTAAAATAACTATTTAGGATGTCATCACAAAAGCGGCACAGGTTGGAGAGCTGTTTCAAATGTTCTTGTAATTGAACTTTAGGAAAGCGTATTTTATAAAGAGGTGCAAGAAAACCAAACACGTAGGCATCCAAGGTAGATGGCCTAAAAATAAATTCAGGATTTTTAAAAAACACATAGGAAAATATTAACTTGGGATCATGTTAAAAATATTTTTTCTCTAATACATTTACCAATTCTGAAGTATACAATATAGTCTTTTAGAAGGTTTACTACACATGTAAGCTTATAAAAATGATGTAATGAGGGTTTTTAAAAAAAAATTTAATACTCTAACCATTTATTTTATTTAGAAGAAAATTAACTCATAAATTAAAAATTCATCTTTACTTACAAGTGTTATATGAAGATATGAGACAGGGTGGGGATAGTCTTAGATATTTTAAATTCATATATATAGCATGTCTAGTCAATGTTTGATTACCATGGACAGAGAAATTACTATAGTAATTCATTAAATCTTTTTTTTTTTTTTTTAAAGCAAAACCTCATGGGTGGGAGGGGTGGCAAGAGGACTTGCTTTAAATAACTACTCATGGACTATATGCATACAAAACACGAAAACGATTTTTAAGGGAATGCACTCACGTATCTCCAAAGAAAAACTGAGATGTTCCCAATCTGTTTGACAGAAGATTTAGGCACTCCTTGGCATCTCTGTATATCTAGTAAGGATGAAATTACAACTCAAAGGTAGAACAGATGCTCTAGAAGTCCTTCTAAGCAGGCATCCAGGATGTTCATCTCTGCTGTCTCTCTTGTCCCTCCCCTGGAGGGACCTTGCTCTGAAAGTAATCCCAACCATACCTGAGCTTCCACTTCTCGGAGGTGGTAAAGGGGAGGCTCTCCTTTAGTCAGGAGAATTCTATTCAGTGCTCCCTTAGACATCCTTCCAGGCAGGATCAAACTCAAGGGAAAAGGAATTCGTGAAGCAAACCATGGCTTTGTCACAGCAAAGTAATTGTCACTCTCAACCCAGAATGTGTGAAGCTACAAAACAAAACAAACGAAAAACACAAGCATATTCTTTTATGAAAAGAAAGGTCATTTAAACAGTGTGAAAGTTTTGGGTAAATATCCTTGTACAAAGTGGCTTCATAAAACTTTCCCAATTAGAATGACTCAAGGATGAAACAAGATTTTAAACATGTGGATTTGTTGATTGCTATATCCCAGGCACCCAGAACAAGGCCTGGCACATATGTGCTCAATAAATATTTGTTGAAGGAGTGAATGATAGTTAGCTAAATTCTATACATGGAGGAACAAACTCTGTCTTCCACAAATAATTTTTATTTCCAAAATGACAGTATCTTTCATGTTGTTTCATGTCTTAGCTGAATGTCTAACAGAACCCAGTTTCACAGTAACATGAAAGAATCAAAATTAATTCATAAATGAAATTTCCTCCTTTAAGCCTTTTTCACTATGTTCCTTCTAAATAGATTAAAGCATACTTTTAGTAGGTCACTACAATGATGTAATATTCACCAATGCTCACCACTGCAGGAAGAAGCTTCTCTTCAAGGAGAGCAATGTAAGCCAGTGTATCTGCCCCCTGTTTTGCTGAGAGTTCATAATCAGCATTATATTTCTATTAAAAAATATAAAACCAAAAAACTTCAGAAGTCAAGGGTATCCCACAACAGTGAAGTTAAATAAATTAAGATTCCTATTCTTCCTTAAAAATGGCAAATATGATATTGAAAGGCATAATGATAAATACAAATTCAATGACAAATGCTGTTTAATGCAAATACAGTTCTTAGCACAACATTCCGCACACAGTAAGGTCAATAAATATCAGCTACGGTTTTTTATTAATTGATATTCTGTGATTGTTTACAACCTAGTTTAGCGCATGGCATGTTGTACCAACAATAAATAGAAGTTATTACCTTTAACAATAAGGAAGAAGTTCTAATTGGTTGCATTTTTCCCCATGAAAAAAGAAAGAAAACCTTCCAAGTTAGAACAATTCTAAATTTTGTTGACATAGGATTTATTTTTTCAAGAAAAGTTTTGGCAAAACCAATTACAACTTTTGTATTTATAAAAGTCTTTACATGTTTAAACATTTTGTATGCATTATATAAATCTTTAGATGCTCACACATTTTAGATACCTTACTTCATGGGACATTTAACTGCAACTCTCCAGTGAAGCGCTTTTTAAAAATAAATAGGGGGGCGCCTGGGTGGCTCAGTTGGTTGAGCGTCCGACTTCGGCTCAGGTCATGATCTCACAGTTCGTGGGTTTGAGTCCCACATCGGGCTCTGTGCTGACAGTTCAGAGCCTGGTGCCTGCTTTGGATTCTGTGTCTCCCTCTCTCTCTGCCCCTCCCCCACTCACACTCTGTCTCTCTCTCCTTCAAAAATAAATAAACATTAAAAAAAAATAAAAATAAAATAGGTGCTAGTTGAGGGGAACTCAGATGCCATATGCAGCAGAAAGTGTGTGGCAGCTTTCACTCCAGTGATAATCATATCAATAAGTGTAATCATAAAGATGGCTTCATTGAACCTGCCTATTTCTAAACTTCAAGAAAATCCAAAAAAGTACATGAAAACATAAATTGAGTGTTCCTCACTACAGGACTTTCAAATCACAGTAAAACTCATGATTCAGAGCGGTAATTCTCAAGTCTCTTTTTATATCAAACTCCAATTGTCTACTGAGTTGGTAAAAAAGAATTAAAAAAAATTCCCCAAACCTTACAATGTATTTTTTTTAAGTAACATGTAGGGAACAATCTACTTCTTCAAAAGGAACCACCCACCTGTTTTCTTAAAAAGTTTAGTATTTTCGCAGGCTGAGAAACAATGTTGTCTTCAGTTGTCAAAATTGGTACATCTCCTACAATCAAAAACAGTTTACATACAAGGAAACATTTCTATTTGCTCTGAAGACATTGCAGTCCCCTAAAAACCATACCAATTGCACATTCGGAGGGGGCAAAATGAGTAAGTTCATCTTAGTTTTTTGCAATTTCACAAAGCAGTTGTAGAGAACAGTGCCGTATTTCCATTGATCTGACTTGTACTTTACAGTATTACTCACAATGCCCAAACCGTAAGCAACACACAGCCAAAGTTATGGTAAGAAGAAACTAAAACCCCAAGGTACTTCATGGCTATATGCTTCAAAGCTTTAAATTCAGATATGGGGGCGCCTGGGTGGCTCGGTCGGTTAAGCGTCGGACTTCGGCTCAGGTCATGATCTCATGGTCCGTGAGTTCGAGCCCCGCATGGGGCTCTGTGCTGACAGCTCAGAGACTGGAACCTGTTTCAGATTCTGTGTCTCCCTCTCTCTGACCCTCCCCCATTCATGCTCTGTCTCTCTCTGTCTCAAAAATAAATAAACGTTAAAAAAAAATTAAAATAAAATAAAATAAATTCAGATATGGAGGTTGGGGGGCGGGGGGGGGAGTCTCTTAAGAGAGGAGAAAATTGTGTTTACACTGTACCTCTTGCACCTCTCCAGGTGTTATCTATGACATTGACTTTCAAGGGTGCACCAGAAAATTTGGCGTAAGCCTGAAACAAAGTTGGTAAGAGAACATTTAGACTGAGTACGTAGTGCAAATCTGCAAGCAGCTTTAATTCACAGCCCGGTCGCCCTAAGGCAGAAACTCCTGACACTGGGGCTGAATCCCTCTCCGGAGGTCTAGCCGAGGGTGCGCGCGCCAGCTACCCAGCTTTCGGGGACTTTGTTCCCCCAAAGGTCCGGGGGATGCAGAGCGGGGCGCGTGCGCGCCCTGCTTTGGTCTTAAGCTCCACCGCCCAGAAAGCTTTGCAAGGCTGAGTGGGCTCGCAGGCAAGCGGAGAAGCCTTGACTCTCCCGCCAAGGCCTCGGCGGGGTCACAAGCCAGGCTTTTGACTCCACGGGAGGGAACCCAATGTGGTGCAGCGAGAAGCGCCCCGGCCGGTCTCAGCCCTGCAGCGCCGCAAGGAACCGCGGCGAGCAGCGGAGACCAGGCCCAGCCAGCCTCGCGCTCTGGCCCCGCCCATCTTTCCTGCGCCCTGGTCCGCGAGGCGGCCTCACCATCACCACCAGGGACTCGCTGTGCACCGATGGGAGCCCCCAGCCACCTCCCCAGCAACTGAGCTCCAAGGGGGCCGCCATCTTGCCGGCGCCGACCTTTGTTACCCCGGAAGTACTTAGACGCTCAATTTCCGGCACGGTGAAACACGGGGCGGGGCGAGAGGAGGGAAGGGTACCTTTAGACTGAAGAAATGCGTCAAGAGGTGGAGGGGTTAAAAGCTCTCTTAGCCTCAGCTTGGCCTGATGGCTAGGAGTCTTGGCCCTTGAGTTAGACCCCCCCGCCCTCCCCGAGAGTCTTAAAATATTTATAGGTGCCTAAAGTGCTCCGAGCCCTTTGAGAATTACTACCTTGGGCTTCAATTAAGCCATCTGTAAAATAGACATGATTGTTGTGTTTAAAATTATGAAACAGGGAGAAATAATTTGACATACAATAGGCACTCAATAGTTCAACTCTTTCCTCCGTATGTTTGGCTTTTGTCTCTTTCCACTCTGAATTATGTCACCCTCAAGTTCACTTGGTCTGCTCTCCTTAAAAGTAATCCTATTCCTGAAATTTGTGAAGTGAATTCTGCCTTTTTTCAATCTGGAATATCTCCTTTTCCCTGCCATTGCTCCTTCAAAAGTGACCTTAGACGTCGCCTTCTCCGGGATGATTTTACAAAGTTAGGAAATTCTGGGTTCCTGCAAACCCTTGTACATACTTAAATTGTAGCTTCTTTTTTTTTTTTTTTTAAATTTTTTTTTTTAACGTTTATTTATTTTTGAGACAGAGAGAGACAGAGCATGAACAGGAGAGGAGCAGAGAGAGAGGGAGACACAGAATCTGAAACAGGCTCCAGGCTCTGAGCTGTCAGCACAGAGCCTGACGTGGGGCTCGAACTCACGGACCGTGAGATCATGACCTGAGCCGAAATCGGACGCTTAACCGACGAGCCACCCAGGCGCCCCTTAAATTGTAGCTTCTATTCCATACAGATTTTTTGCCTTTCACTATCCTTGAAAACTCCTTGAAGATACAACAGGACTGGCTTCATAGATGTGAGACCTGTGCAGTCACCCAAGGCCCCATGCTTAGAAGGGCCCACAGTTGCCTTACTGTTCTGCTACCATTGTCTTGAAATTCTTAACTTTTGAACAAGAGCCTTCCATTTTTATTTTCTATTGGGTCCTAGTGATTGTAAAGCCAATTGAGTCTGTGGGCATGAACTAAATGTTTGTTTTTTGGTTTTTGGTTTTTTTGTTTTGTTTTGTTTTTGTTTTTTTTTAACATCAAACTGACAGTTTCTCAGAGAAACTGTCAAAGAGGAAAAATGGGCCTTCAGAATGCCATGATCCTAACATGCTTACAGAGTGTGGGAGTTACGCCTTGGGTGGTGGATCTTCTAGAAGGCACAACAGTCTTTCTGGGGTACCCTCTCAGTCACTTCTCTGAATTCTTTGCCTTTCTCTGTTTCACTAAGTTAGTTGGGTCCCCTTAAGTAACTGAAAGCTCAAAAGAAACCTCTGCAAATTTTCATAAAATTATAATTCGACAGGGGCGCCTGGGTGGCGCAGTCGGTTAAGCGTCTGACTTCAGCCAGGTCACGATCTCGCGGTCCGGTCCGCGAGTTCGAGCCCCGCGTCAGGCTCTGGGCTGATGGCTCGGAGCCTGGAGCCTGTTTCCGATTCTGTGTCTCCCTCTCTCTCTCTGCCCCTCCCCCGTTCATGCTCTGTCTCTCTCTGTCCCAAAAATAAAAATAAAAAACGTTGAAAAAAAAAAAATTTAAAATAGCTTTATAAAAAAAAAAAAAAATTATAATTCGACATATAATTGCTAGGTACTCCCTAGGGTTACATGGTTTATATAGCTTATATGGCTATCTAAATTTTTCCTCTTTCAAATGCAAGAGTTCTCAGAAATGAGAAGGGTAAAGTATGTCAATGGTGAGAATCCATTAAAAATACTTTATAAATGGGAAATGCTTAACATATGTACCATTGAAACCAAGTATCAAAACATTTATTGAGTAGTTAAGGTATGCAAGACACAGTAACGCTCTAGGAGAATACAGAGATAAATAAGGCATGAACTCTATCCTCAGGAATTTATAGTGCACAAAGGAAAGATACAACTAAGGGTAACAAGTCATATTATCATGAGTAAAGGCAGAGATACAAATGAAAATACTATAGAAGCACAAACCAGAAAGGATGCATTCTCTGTGTGATCAGTGGAGGCTGTCTCTTCAGCCTTCAGAGTAAAGAAAGTAATTCAACTTTCAGACCCAAGAAATAAGACCTCCCTGTTTTGAGGTTAAAATCTTAATCCATAAAGCTCGGAGTCCATATACTGCAACCGAGCATTTAAACTGTGAATGCCCTGAGTCTTGTTTGCAAGGTGGAGGGGGGTGGGCAGTGGATGCACATTTTTTTGTGGACACATAATATAATTACTCAGTTCAGCCTTCTCCCTTATTTCTGATGTTACATATGACAATTTCATTTGCATTAAAGAGAAATTAAATATCTCCTCTTAGCATTGCATTCAGACAGAATAACATGCTAATGCATCTGATGAGAAAATCCTTACACACAGGTTTATCTGTGTCTATTTAATAGCAATCTTTTATTGTTGCAATTCCTCCTGAGAGTCTGTATTTGCTAGGTTGAATTTTAAAACCCTAGCGCAGCTGATTGCACAACCAGGCTGAATGTTGTTCCAGAGAACCACACAGAAAGCTGAAACCTTCAGGAATTATGCCTGGTATGGATAGTTGGCCCCTGTGCCTTTTTTGGCTGCTAAAGCGTGTTGTTCAGAGTTCATCAAAATCATAATTTCAGATTCCTACCAGGAAGCATATTATCTGCAAAGCATTCACATATGTGTGGGATAACTTGAATCACAGCTTTATAATGAGTATTCCAGACAATGTTTTCCCTTAAAAAGAAATATTATTTTTGAAAAGAAGGACATTAAAAAGGGCCTCATCTAGTGACAGTCATGTGAACTCAGGGGACCTGACCTTGGCATCCATTTGTATCCTTCATGTGTTTCCTAACTTGAAAGCCATGGTGTAAGTTCTATTAGGATCTTTTTGTTTGGGTGATTAAGAGTCTGTGAAATGCCCCTGTCAACAAAGATGAAAGTTTTGTGATAAGTGATCAGAAAATATAGTCCTTTGTGGAAAAGGTAAACCAAACAGCCTTGACTATCTCTTTCCCCTCTGAACATCTATAATTTAGTTCCGTGTTCGGGTACAAAATCCTTGGGGAGGAAAAGCAAACACTGAGTAGAAGTCAGGAGTGTTGGTTTCTTACTTTGCCTCTAATTAATGATAAGACCTTAAGCCAATCATTTTACCTTTATTACTCAACTCATTCACTTATAAAGTAAGTGAGATACTGAAATACTATCATGCTATGTGTGATAAACATTTAATAATAGTTAACATTCTTGGAACACTTTCTACATGACAGAAACTGTTCTTTGTATCTGACATAACTCATTTGATCTTCATAATGACTCCATAAGGTAGGTAATGTTATGTTCTCCTGTTTCCAAGGAGAGAAATTAAGGCATAAAGATGTTCATGAACCTTCCCAAGTTCACCTAGCCAGTAAGTGACAGAAGTAGGATTTGAACCCAGGTAGTCTGGGCTCATACTCTTAACCACTGTGTCATACGGCTGGTAGCCTTCTAAGTAGTCCATTAAAAATCCTAGCTTCAGTCAAAATGAACCTATCAATGCCATGATAGTACTATCATTACCTGTTTTAATAATATTTTTTGGTATTAATCCATTAAATAATTTCCTTAAGCAATTTCTTTTTTTTTTTTTTTTTAATTTTTTTTTCAATGTTTTTTTTTATTTATTTCTGGGACAGAGAGAGACAGAGCATGAACGGGGGAGAGGCAGAGAGAGAGGGAGACACAGAATCGGAAACAGGCTCCAGGCTCCGAGCCATCGGCCCAGAGCCTGACGTGGGGCTCGAACTCACAGACCGCGAGATCGTGACCTGGCTGAAGTCAGACGCTCAACTGACTGCGCCACCCAGGTGCCCCTCCTTAAGCAATTTCTGTATGCCCAGCACATTGCTGGGCTATCAGGGAATAATAACTTATGTTCACGCTTTCATAGGGATAGTTGATAAAACAAGGCCTACATGTTTGAGGTAAGTAGAGGTGATTAGGAGTACCATTTTGTCCAGCAGACCACAAGTCCAATGTGATTTTAGACAAGAGACTTTAACATACTGCACTGCATGGAAAAGGCCTAGTGGAAGAAGTGGGACTTCAGCTGACCTGGCAGGAAGGATGGCTACATTGGATTTAGATTGGCACAGGGAAGAGATTCCACATGAGCTATGCTACCTTAGTCAAGGCATAGTGCTGGGAATGATTATGGCAAAGAATCTTAAGTAAATGGATGCTGAATTTGATAACAAGACTGATCGGGATGTTGACTGACTAACTTAAGAACCAGAATTGGTGATGTTGGAAGGCATGGATATATGTAGTTTTGAGAAAGTAAAAAAGAAGAGTAAAAGTCTGAATACAATATTAACAGACACATGTAGTCATGGAGAGAAGGTGGGATGCTATCGTCTCATGGACACCGTAGGAGGAAGGGCTTTATGAACCTATCAATTGTACTAATTGAAGGAAAATGTTGTGGCAAATGAAGTGAGGAAATGAGGCTGAGTATTAATAGAAGAAAATCAACTGGCACCCTTGTGCTGAGCATTTTTCATTGAATAGGTTGTTAGAAATCAAATTGGAAGGGATTGTTGAAGAAAATGGTATTAGGAACAGGGGCAAGGAAAAGATCATAAGGCATGTGACAGATGAAGGAAAGAATGGGACAGGAGCAGATGACTCAAGATAAATGTTTTGGAGGAGATGACAAGGTGAATCTACATACATATGAAGACAAAATTGGCTACTAGTGAGCAAAAGCCTAAAGATGCCAGATAGAAAGATGCCTTGTATCCTATTCTTAGAGTTCTCAGAATTACCCTAAGAGTTGAGAGCCTGAGATCAGGAGTATGAGCAGTGCAGCTGGCACTGAAAATGAGAGAGGCTTTCTTTCTGACACCAAAGGAAGTTTCAAGGACAGCATGGGATCCTGAGTTAGCCCAAGCCAGTTACCTTCAAATTTCTGTCTTACATTAGAAAAAAATCAAAAGAGCATGAAAGAGAGATTGGGGCTTCAGAAAGAAGGACAACAATTTAGAGACTGTACTGGTGAGTTAATAAAAAGTGAATGGAAGCGTTGCTGGCAGTGGCAAAGGTCAAATTTAAATTAGTATGAAGGAGATAAATCAAGTGAGAGTCATGGACAGGCTAATAATTAGGCATCCTTTCAGTTATTATTTAAATATTCACCATTTTTCAAAAACTGTAATGTTGGTAGCTAGAGAACATAACAGGATCAATTTAAATTTTAATCTTTCCATCTGTTAAAAGTCCTACATGGAAACCTAGGCTTTAGTACCACTTAGAGTTTGCTCCAGAGGATTGCACAGAGAAGAGGGAAAGGATCCTAGGAATTGTGTGAAGACGGAACTTATGGATTCAGTGGGGCTCAGCCATCTTTATGTCTTGCTAAGTTAGCACAGTTGTGTGGCTTCCTCCAGCGGTACTTTGTGGCCCAGAAGTTTAAATAGGGGGCCAGCTTCATTTATTCATTTAGTATCAAGGCTATCAGGCAGTCGTATGTATTGTAAGGGATTAATTTTGTTTCTCCAGCATAGTGAACCTGATGTCTGTGTTTTGTATGAAAAAGAATTAGATAAAACAAAAATAGTAGTGTTATCTGACATAGCAATCAAACAGGAAAATTATATTTTAAAAGTGAAGATGGTGAAGAGTCTTAAAAGGAAATAAGGTGTTTATGCCTCCTCAAAGTGGTAAAGAACTATATACCAGTAGATTGTGACAAGTTATATATGTGTATTGTAATGCCTAGAGCAACCACTAAGAGAAGTATACAAAGAGATATACTCAAAAACACTGAATAAATCTAAATAGAATTCTAAGAAATGTTAAGACAAAAAGCTACACACATGTTCGTTAGCAGCTTCACTCATGATTGCAAAAAACTAGAAACAGCTCAAATGTCCTTCAGTAGGTAAATAGTTAAACAAAGTAGCTCATCCTTACTCAACAGTAAAGAGGAAGGAACTACTGACACACACACAACAACTTAGATGAATCCAGAAACAATTATTCTGAGCGAAGAAAAAAAAAAAACTTCACAATGTTTCACAGTGTATGATTTCAACAGATTAGTGGCTATCAGAGGTTGGGGATGGGGGTGATGGGCTGGGTGAGTCCACAAAGGGATAGCTCAAGAGCCTTGTAGTAATGAAGTGATTTTGTATCTCAGTTGTGGTGGTTACTCAAATCTGCACATGATAAAACTACATAGAACTATATACACATAGGCACATGCAAATGAGTGTGTAAAACTAGTGAAATCTGAAAAGGCTCCACGGGTTGGACCAATGTTAATTTCCTGGTTTTCTGTTGTATTATATGCAAGATGCTGTCATTGGGGAAAACAGTATGAAGGGTGTACAGAAGCTCCCTTTACATTTGTTTTGCAACTTCCTATGAATCTATACTTATTTGAAAATAAAAAGATTTTTTTAAAGAATTATGGGCCTCTGGGTGGCTCAGTGGGTTAAGCATCCGACTTCGGCTCAGGTCATGATCTCACAGTTCGTGGGTTCAAGCCCCACATCAGGGCTGTCAGCACAGAGCCTGGAGCCTGCTTCAGATTCTGTGTCTCCCTGCCTCTGCCCATTCCCCACTTGCACTCTCTCTCTCTCTCTCTCTCTCTCTCTCTCTCTCTCTCTCTCTCTTCAAAAATAAATAAACATTAAAAAATTTTAAAAAGAGTTATGATGTAATAGTGTGTGATGCAAAAAAAAAAAAAAAATTCGTATATAAAATGTCCAGAATCCTCAACCAGATGGCAACTAAAAATGTAGACTATCTGCCTTCATGGACCTTTGTACTTAGGACATCCTTTCATCAACAGAGCCATGCCATTTATATGTTTTCCCAGAAGAGGTGTTGAGCTACGTTCAGCCAACCCCACAGCTCTCCATAATCAATAATGATGAATAAGGATGGACAACTGGGATTAAGGAGCTCTACAGGACACAATCTTAGCACCAGATAAACTTCCCTGTACCACTGGGGTTCAGTCAACCTTGGAACTTCTGTATGACCTACAAATAATCCAGCTACTTCTATTTTGGCTAAACATATAGTTTTGAGTTTTCTTTAAGAAAAGAAAAGTGATGCATAAAGTTGCATAGATTCAGTTCACTGATATAAAGGAATTATATATTAAATACAATATATAATATATGTATAAAGGAATTTATATACATACATACATAAACTTATATATGTGCATATAAATATACATACATTATATGTTATATATGATTATATCAATATAATTGTTATAACAATAAAATTATATTTAATATAGTGTATATTCACTATAATTATTGTATTGATAACTTAAATATTAATTATTATATCAGATATAATAATTATATTACTTAGAATCATATACATGTAATTTTATATGTACATAAATTCCTTTATGTTTCTTCCATTGAATTAGCTCATTTTACAAGGGGGAAAATCATTAAATTCACATGCCTCATTTTTTATGGTAGTTATTAAAAAGCTATAAAGTACCATTTTTGTCAATATTTAAAAACGAGTATATAAAATAATCCTAGTTATATCCAGAACTTAAGTCATTCATGATATTGTTAAGTTTTTAGGGAGCTGCATTAACTTTCCCAGATTAATAGGCTACCATTAACAGTGAAAGACAAAAAAAAAAATCCTACCTTGTGAAATCTTGAGATGTGGATAAGTAGTCATTCATTTGAGGGATTCTTTGCTTTATACATTAAGTTGTTTTAAATAGCACAATCCAGTAGCATTTTTAAATAGCTCATAAATACAAATTCTGTCTATACACAATCATATCAGTTGTGTAAAATGACACATATCTGGTCTGATACCCTACTTCATGGAACCTCCTCTTGAAATAACCATTACTTACACAAATGTTTTAAATGTTATCTTAGCACGCTAAAAGGAACTAGTGTATATTCTGAGTAACGGAAGTGATTTAGGATGAGGAAAGGACAGAATCCAACACATTTGAAATGATGTCACAGGACAGTTTTATGTGTGTGTACTGTTTACAGCTCTTGAAATCCTTTTGTTCTCCATATTCATCAAAGGTCTGAGGCAACAACTTTAAAACCAAGCCAAAAGGTATACTGAGTAGGTATATAAAAGAATGGAATGTATGTTGACTATTTGACAATATGTCTCTATGTAAATACTTGTGAATTATTATTAAGTTGTATTATTGTATCTACTCACACCCTATGGTTGCCTGCACATCAAGCTGCACTGACTTTCGACTTCAAATGCAGGGGCTAAGTCTTATATCCTCCACAGCCAACAAGCATACCATAGATGTTCATAGTTGATGGCATTCCCCTAAAGGGAAGGGAAGGACACCAAACATGTTCAACTATTTTTTTTAATGTTTATTTATTTTTGAGAGAGAGACAGAGCATGAGCAGGGGAGGGGCAGAGAGAGAGGGAAACACAGAATCTGAAGCAGGCTCTAGGCTCTGAGCTGTCAGCACAGAGCCGATGTGGGGCTCGAACCCTCAAGCCATGAGATCATGACCTGAGCTGAAGTCAGGCGCTTAACTGACTGAGCCACCCAGGTGCCACATGTTCAACTATTAAAAGAGTGAATCTTGGGGTGCCTGGGTGGCTCAGTCAGTAAAGGTCTGACTTAGACGCAGGTCATGATCTCGTGGTTCATGGGTTCAAGCCCCACATCCGGCTCTGCGCTGACAGCTCAGAACCTGAGGCCTGCTTTGGATTCTATCTCTCCCTCCCTCTGTCTCTCTCTCTGCCCCTTCCCCACTTGCTCATTCTCTCTCTCTCTCTCTCTCTCTCTCTCGTTTTCTCTCTCTCTCAAAAATAAGTAAACTTTAAAAAGAAGAAAGAAAACTTAAGCCTAGTTAACAAATCAAACAAACAAAAAAGAGCAAATCTTTTAAAAGAGCAAAAATTGCTTCCTCAATTTCCAAAGTCTCAGACTCACCCATTCCATCCCATCACAATGTCTGCCCCTTCTTACAGTGGTTTCCTCTGAGGGCTGTGTTCTATCTTTCCATTGCATCTTTTCTCCACTTCTGGAACCTTTTTTCCTTTTGCTGTCTCCTGTCTCTACAAGGCATATCCATCCATTAGCTTCCCGATACTTTATACTTTCTATTACTGCCACCACAGTCTTCCACTCTGCACATCTGAATCCATCATGTGAATGAGACAATAAGACTATTCTGTGAATAAATACAATTAATGTGCTTTTCCTCCTCTTTGTTGGAGTAGATAATTAAGTGACCTTGAACTCTCATGCAAATCATGTTAGTCATGCAAGACTAACTAAATGCTGGAAACCAACAGGATAAAGGAAAGTGAGCAAAGCAAGTCCAGAGGATATTCTCTGGGGTGTATTTTCCAGTGTGGAACAGTGACTCAGTATGAATATTCAGGGCAGTGCTTCCAAGAACATGTATGTGTGTGCAGTGGGGGAAGTGTTACAAGGCAGGAATTGTGGTAGAAGCTTCCTCAGGCAAAAGAAATATTCTCAAGCAGGTCTCTACTTTGAAGAAAAAAATCTCTCTGATCTTTTTATGTGTAGAGGTATTCATTATGTATGTGGGCCTGTTTTTAAAATACTGTATTTTTAAATTCATTCTTCTTTAAAATAATTTGTACTTGGAGATATGGCCAACAGTTTATAAAAATTAAAAGAGACCAGTTGACTCTCAATTAAACTGCTCATCCGATCCATAAGTATCCTCCCTCTATTTGGATTTCAAAAGCCAAATGGTGTCTTCAAATTGGCAAATATAGTTGCAATTCTGTTGAACATATTTTTCCATGAAAAATGTTATGAGTACAAAAACAACATCTTAGAGGTGACTGTCAATACATATTTTCCTTGCAAGTACTCTATATTTGTTTCTGTATTTTAGGAAAACCTTAAGGGACGGTTGGGTAACAGAATTAGCAGTAGCATTCTTGAATCTTTCCTCACAATAACCCTAGGGATAGTATTATACTCATTTTATAGATATATCCCTTTCAATCCAACAAACATCTATTGAGTTTACTAAATGCCAGCACAGGTAATGCCAAGGTAAATAAGATGTAGTTCTTGTTACTGAGTGGCTTACATTGGAGAAGATAAGCATATAACATGCATTCTGTGCAGCTTGTGCTCATTGGGATAAATTCAAGGTATTATGGGACTATAGGGAAAGGATAATTTACCCATCTGCAGAGGGCTTGGAGATGAAGTGGGATCAGACAAGTACTCTTGGAGGCAGTTGGCCAGGAAGGAGTTCCCAGCAAAGACAGTAGCTCCAATGGAGTATAACCTACTGAATGAAAGAAGATATTTTCAAATGACACATCTGATACAGGGTTAGTAGCCAAAATATATGAAGAACTTATACAACTCAACACCCAAAAAACAAATAATCCAATTAAAAATGGGCAGAAGACGTGAACAGACATTTCTCCAAAGAAGACAGCCAACAGACACATGAAAAGATGCTCAATATCACTTATCATCAGGGAAATGCAAATCAAAACTACAATGAGTTGTCACCTGTTATGACCTGTCAAGGCTAAAATAAAAAACACAAGAAAAAAGTATTGGTGAGAATGTAGAGAAATAGGAACCCTCATGTACTGTTGGTAGGAATGTAAACTGGTGCAGTCACTGTGGAAAACAGTATGGAGGTTCCTCACAAAACTAACAATCGAACTACCCTATGATCCAGTAATCACACTACTGAGTACTTACCCAAAGAATAAGAAAACACTAACCCAAAGAGATATATGCACCCCTAAGTGTATTGCAGCATTATTTACAATAACCAAATTGTTGAAACAATCTAAGTGTACATTGATAGATAAATGGATAAAGGAGATTATATATATCATATATATATGATATATACAGATATTATGTCTATAAAGCATTACAATGGAATATTCTTCAGCCATAAAAAAAAGAATTAAATCTTGCCATTTGTAGCAACATGGGTGGAGCAGAGTATTATGCTAAGTGAAATAAGGCAGTCAGAGAAAGACAAATACCATATGAGCTCACTCATATGTGGAATTTAAGAAACAAGACAAACGAACAAAGGAAGAAAAAAAGAGACAAACCAAAAAACAGACTTTTAACCATAGAGAACAAACAAAGAAGATGTAAGGGGGGTGGGAGGGTGAAATAGGTAAAGCGGATTAAGAATATACTTCTCCTGGGGTGCCTGGGTGGCTCAGTTGGTTAAGCATCCACTCGGCTCGGGTCATGATCTTACAGGTGGTGGGTTTGAGCCCCATGTCAGCCTCTGTGCTGACAGCTCAGAGCCTGGAGCCTGCTTCGGATTCTGTGACTCCCTCTCTCTCTGCCCCTCCCCTGCTCATGCTCTGTCTCTATTTCTCTCAAAAATAAATAAACATAAAAAATTTTAAAAAAGAGAGTACACCTCTCTTGTTGAGCACTGAATTATATATGGAATTGTTGGATCACTATATTGTACATCTGAAATGAATATAACACTGTATATTAACTATACTGGAATTAAAATTTTTTAAAAAGACATGGAGTAGAGAAATACTATGTTGTCGTCTGAGAACTATGTATAATTCAACTTTTCAGGAGGGTGAAGTGAGCAGTAGATAATGATGAGAAGTAAGACTACAGACATAATCAGAAGCCTATGTAGCCACACCAGCCACACTAAGGAATTTGGACTTGGAGGCACCTGAGGTAAATATCTTGTCCTGAAAAGTGATTCCATGAAGATTTTTACCCAGTTCTATTTGTCCCCCAAGCCTGTGCTTTTTACATTATTACATATTTACTCCACAAACAATCTTAAAGTTCAGTATTTGCCAAAGATATAAATAAATCGTCTTGTGAGTCGGAAAAAAATAATATTAACTTGGAAAATACTTGAATAGCATTACTTGGAAAATGTGTGTTATAATCCTGCTTTCAATATTTTTTGAACTTTGAGTCTATTCATTAGACATCTTACCCTCTGCTATTTTAATTTATTTTTTACACCCTGCTTTTTTATACCATACCATGCACTGTGTTGTCGTTAGTATTAAAATAGCAAACTGACCAGCATCTAATATTGGGCTTATACTTGGTGGGTGCTCCAAAACAGTCACTCTACTTTTTGAGAATCCAGCCACCGCCTTCAGTAGCTACCTGACATGGATCTGAGACCAGACCTTCACATCAAGGGCATTTCTACCAAGGCACATCTGCTGGGCCTGATGGGAGCAGAGGTCTCTCCCAGGCTTGACTTAGGGGACTGACATCCCCTCACTGGAGGTCAAGGAAAACCCAGTTACTAAGAATGACTCTGCTGCCCCTAAACCATTAGCATTTTCCAAAGAGGAACAGAAGCACAAAGACCATGCCCTCTGTCATATTTAACAGTCATACTGCCTCAGGAGGGCTGGGAAGAACCCTCTGGATGACCTCACGCTCCATCCTAACATGAATGGCCTTCATCCTTTCCCACCAAACCATTTAAATAGAGAGGGTGCAGACAAAGTCAACTGTAATCAATTGGTGCAGAGCAGAGAGCAGAGAGAGAACATTTCATATTCAAGAATAAATTGTCCAAGCAGGAAATGTCATTGGGGTGAGTCCTGTAATGAGACAGGAGAGAAACATCAAACAGTTGAGGAAACTCCAGGAAAGAAAAAGGAAAGCTCGAGAACTAGATGAAAGAGCATTAAGATTCTACGTCTTCAGAAAAAGACTTCTGAACAAAATTGCATCGATGGTGCCGGAAAGCCGACCTAGGACATACCCCCACCACAGGAGGTGGGTCAAGGAACTATTATTGCAATGAAAGCTCATGTGACAAACTTTGCTTCCTCTTTCTCTTCAAAATTTTTGATTAAATGCCCTGATTCTCATCATAAGAACAAAGAATGTAAATGTTTTCCAGTAAGAACAAGGTCGTCGGTTTAAACTTCCATATGATAGTCTGTTACAGATGAAGGCACATTCAATATTGTGTTTAACTCCGGGGTTGGAGAGTGGAGGGTGGTTATTAGCAGGAGAGGGAGATGGACGGGGTGTCAGTAATTTGCAGTAACAAACTTAGCTGACGGTGGGAATGAATGTTTTATAACCCTGTATATACCTGAAGCATTTTATATACATTTAAAAAGTGGATTGGAGATTCAGGCAATAGTTAGAGAAAGGAGAGAGGGGGCAAGAAAGAGATCAGAAGGGCAGGCATGAGACAAAGAGCAGAAATAAGAGAGAGATAGAAAAAAGACGAGAAGGGATGGTTTTGAACCTACAAGAGTTTTTTGACTCAGTGCTGTTTGCTAGTGGTTTGCCTTATCAACCATTGCCCTGATTGAGTAAGCTCTCTGTCTCTCACCACACGAAGCTCAAGCAGAGGCTGAAGCCCGTGGCATTGTGATCTTTACAACCCAGACAAAAAAAGCAGTTCTTCCGAAGGAAAGAAGAGAAAAGAAAAAGAGGGGGAAAAGGACAGCAAATGCAGTTATTTCAAGAAGAAAAGAAAAAACAATCAACACATATATATATGAATGAACCTAAAGCCACTCTAAACTACTCCCCTTTGGGGACAGAAGCAGATACCCCAGCCAAGTTCAAAATGAAATCCCATATCCCTCCAGACCCTTTTCTTGCCTTTACTGTGTAATTTATATGCAAGTTGTCTGCATAGTTAATCTTTTGTAGCATCTGGTATTTATCATCAGAAACAGATTTGGGGGAGATTCTGGAGAAGCTCTTTGTATATTGTGGGTTTTTAACATTTCTCTACAAGTCTATTTCTTTAAAAGTTAGAAGTGCAGCTGAGTTCAGGGAAATATGTAATACAAAGGAGGGGGGCACATTACCAGGGAGGTGAAGATAAAACAGAACTAAATTTTTTTAGTGTTTATTTATTTTTGAGTGGGGGAGGGACAGAGAGAATCTGAAGCGGGCTCTGCACTGACAGCACAGAGCCCGACGTGGGGCTCAAACTCACAAACTGCGAGATCATGACCTGAGTGGAAATTCAGATGCTTAACTGACTGAGCCACCCAGACGCCCAAAAGGGAACTAAATTTTACAGCTAAAGGGACTTTGAAAGTCTTCCAGTTTGGCTCCCTGATTTTTTACAAGCTACAATGGCTGAGCTAATACTAGAAGCTAGGTTTTCTGAAATGTCATTCGGGTTTGCCTCAAGGTTTTATTTTCCCCCCAAATGGAGAAAATGGAAAGGTTTTATTAGATTATTCATTTAGAGTGATGACTAAAATGTGTAAAATGATATTGTTCAACTTCTGTAAGTGGGATCAGCATTGCATTCGACCGGCCTGAGAGAGTCAGGACTCTATGCCTTCTGGGAAGGTGCTTTCCAGTATTGGTGACGGAGAATATCTCTCAGTGTTCGTTCTCAAGATGCAGGTCTGAGATCTTGCCAGACCCATCACACAGGCTAGATCTTTGCAGGACATCAGTTGGACCCATCTTCCTTCTCACGTACTACAGTCGTCCCTTCTCTGTGGCCTGTAGATTTTATTTAGAATTTCAGAAAAATCTAGAAATAAACAAATAGATGAAAGTTCAGAGAAGCGTTTGCCCATTGGAGCAAAGATTCAACTTTTAGCACTCTTCAACTGTGGTGAATGAAAAAATAAAAAATAAAAACCAATTTAAAATTAGAATAATAATTAGAGAGCAGAAAACGACAGTAATTAGACAGAGTTCATGTGGGAAAGTCACAGTCCATATATTTTGGAACAAGGTAGGCTTTCCATGTTCTGTTTCTTAGCTCCTTTTGTGTATATTTATTTTAGAAAATCCAGAAAGTATTGTAAATGTCTTCACTTTCACTGTAATATTCTCCAGCTTTCCCTTTATTGGCAAACATAAATGGATCATGGTTTTCTCAAAGTTTAGGGGCTTGTACTTCCATGTGTAAAAAAAAAATCAGTGTAGTTAAAGGTTAATTTAATGAGTAAATTTGCAGTTATCTGAATTAACTATCGTTTATAATTTAATTTACCAGGCATGACAATTTTGATTAAATTAAGTCACTCCTAATATATTTTAATAGACCTGAACCACGAAGTAGCTTACACTCTGTATGGAGACAGCTTGGCCTAGAGAGACGAACAGTATATGTGAATTCTAGAGAGTTGGGGTTGACCACACGTTGACCTGAGTTCTTCACTTTACCTCTCTGAGTTCTAGAATCCTAATTTGTGTAGAAGGGCACCAATCGCCCTTCTGCCTGGCTGGTGGGCTGTTGTAAGAATCCAGAGAGATAGTGTAGTTAGAGATGTTTATAACCTGGAACACCGTGCACACCATATATGTTCTGTTTGTGGCATTGTTATTAAAATAAAAGGTTTTGTATGCATTATCATTTTCCTGAAAAGCAAAAGTTTTCAGAAAAGGAATTGGGGAAACTTTTTTTCCTTGTAGCTATAAAATATCAAGAGGTTTCATTTCCCCACGTGAGTCAATTCTACTCTGCTCTAGTTCTTTCTGGAGTGACACCTCTTCCCTCCAGATTCTCTTGCCACTCACAGTCAGATTGGACACCACTCTCCTCACTGGACCTCAACATCGCCCTGCTGGCAGATGCCACAGGAGTGCATTTCTTCTCCCATGGCGCTTGCATTCCAGAATACGAGAGCCAAAGACATCAGGGTACCAGAAGGATCAGATAGGGGGGTGAGTAGTTGATGCCCAGTGAATAGGATAATGCCCATGAGGTGTTTATCCTCTTCCATAACTTCATAGCCCAATGCGACTAGATACTAACAGGGAGAAATTAAGCTTATTTTTTCTTAGGAATTTCACAGGCATATGAAAGAACATGGTTAAAAAGGACTAAGTTAATTTAACGCTAGTCATTTTTTTCAAACTTTCTGGTATTTAGTGTCAGTTCCTACTTGTCCCAGCTATGCCCGCCTGTAGGTGTGTGGGCCTTAAAAGGACAGTCTTCATGTTGCTCTGAGTGAACAAAAGCAAAGTTGAGTGCAGGGACGTCCTGTGCCTCCTAAAATTAGTCTGTACCATCAAGCCAGGTGAGTAGTGTTCAAGGTCAGTCACCCCACCCCCGAGAATCAGGCATCCTTCTTCCATGCCCCATCTGCAGGACTCGCCTGTTACCCAGATCCTTGTTCTTGATCAGGTTCTACCTCAAGACTGGAATCCTGCCAACTGACACAGCTCTTGGGCTCCATTTGCTTCTGTGCATCAAACAGAAGCCCAAGAGTAGATGGGAGACCCAGAGTGAGCTAGTAACAGGATCTCATCCAGAATGCAGGTCTTCCGGTACCAGCCCTGGGCCCATTCACATATCACGTATTTTTATGAAAGACACATATCATTTTGGGTCTTACTGTCACTTTTCTTCTGGTGATGTGGATGGTATGTTGCGTTTCGTCTGAGATTAACAGTATCAGTTATTCTTCTCAAATGGTAAATACTTAGTTTTACTTTGAGAGTGAAGAAAGCCATAGATGTCCCTGCAAGAAAAGAAGGTATAAGACCCTGATCTGTGTATTTTGGGTATGATCTTATTACAAACTGAACCCATGTCCAGAATAAATGTGGACCATTCTCAGCAGAGCTTAGGAGCATTAAAACATTTATTATCACATCACAGCAACGCTAATAAAAATCAGATTGGTATGATTTTCAGAGAAGAAACTAAAGATACACTCGAGCTGTGTTCATAGTAATAGAGTCTTTGTGAAAGATAATTAGCTTGTTTATGTACTGTATTAACAACAAAAAATTTTTTACAGACCAGTGAGCATCTCCTAACTAAAATCAGTGATTTATATATTAAGACATAAAAATGGTTCTACCAGTGAAAAAACTAAAGCACATGTCTCCGTCTGCAGTAGAGTTGCCAGGTAAAATACAAGATGCCCAGTTAAATGTGAATTTCATATGAATAACAAATAGTTTTTATACTAGTAAAAACTTTAAATTTAACTCAGCTTCCCATATTTTTGATAAATATGGACACTATAATTTAAGGGGCAAATGTTGTTTGCAGCTAGTGGTCCTGTATAAAACCAAAGGATATGATGGCACACTCATTTGGAAAATATTTAAATACAATTTCAAATCTTACTGAGGCAGGGTTTCTTGGCATTGTCACTACTGACCATTTAGGCTGGATAATTCTTTGTGAGGGGCTACTCTGCGCATTGTAGGGTGTTTAACAGCATCCGTGGCCTCTACCCACTAGGTGCCAATAGCATTCCCTAGTTGTGACAGCCAGAAATGTGTCCAGACATTGCTAAATATCCCCTGGGACACAACATAATCTCTGGCTGAGGACCACTGTTCTGAGGGAAGAAGCTTATTTATAAGTAAATATGGTGCATGTATTTTTTTGGTAAAAAACTAGTCTGTCCTTGTCTGGAAGGAAGAAGGGAAACCCCATATTTTATACAGTTTTCATTTTAAAGCATCTTGAGAGAGACACCAATGGAGAACTGATGGAAAGTGGTTGAGAAGCTGAAGAGCCGGTAGACAGGATTGTTTTGCAATCCGAGGCTCTGTGAGAGAAGCTTCTGCTTCCTCTTTGAGATAAAAAAGGCAGTAGAAAGGACTTAAGTGAAGGCTGGTATTCCCAACATAGCCTCCATCCAGGCTCTGAAAGAACAGTTAGTACAGAGTCTGCTGATTTCTGGAAAAGGAGTGTTATATTTGGATAGCAATAATTGAAATTCCAACCTAGACCACCTAGCTGAATAATCATGTGTGTGTCCAAAAGACCCAAATTGCCAGGAGATGTGTTGAGAACCAGAGTGGGGAAAACTGTTTACTGTTTGATCTCCAGAAAACAATTTGACAGGAAATTTTACTATGGTGTTGTTGCTTCTGTTTTCCCCAAGAAAACATATGAATTTAGTTTATTGTCTAAACCAAGAAAGTAATGTGGTTACACATATTATGGAGGCATTTTTTAAAGAATTAACCTTTCAATCCTTTGTGGCTCTTAATTACTGTTCTTTGGTCGTACATAGAGAGTCACTAATCATTCATTCCTCCAAAGAATTTACAGCATAATCCTATTTTCCACTCAAGTTCTACATGATTGCCAGATTGGAGTGAAAAATCAAATCAACTTCCAATGAAGAGAGACTCAAAAGAACAGTGGTTCAAACAAAATTCCAAAGAGAATACATGAGCTGCTTATTCTGCCTTTATTAATTTGAAATCTACAATTTTGTATTTTGTGAGGGTAGTGCAAAAAATATTCTTTTAATTGAGTCATTCTAACAAAATTTAGGGGACAAATATCCCCACTAATATTCTTTTTTAAAGTTAGGTCAAGGCAATTCTGCTCTAAGGGTGAAGCACTTAAGTTCTGGTCTGAAGTTCTTTGTTTAGACACACAATATACACAATGCAGCAGAGACCCATCGCCCTTGAGATAAAGTCTTGAATCCGTACTGCACTCTGCAGGGTCCTGACGTATCTGGCTGGAGTTGATCACACTTTCTCTAGCTCCTAGCATATAGGCTAAGCTGCTCCAACATAGAGACCCCAAAGTGAATTTGCTCAAAAAAGATCAAAGTTGGTTATTCTCTCACAAAACAGTTTAGAATGATGCAGGTGTTCAAAGGCCCGGGATTCATGTGGAGCTCGACTCATGAGGTGATCTAGTGACCAGGTACTCTATCTTGTTGCTCCTCATCTATATGGTCAAAGCGCACTCACCAGCACCCTCTTTGTGCTCCAGTCTGAAGAAATATGGGCAGAATGGCAGGCGAAAAAGCTTTCTTTTAAAGATGTGTTGCAGGTGGGTTTCCTAGGAAACAGATTCTGAGGCGGGGATCAGCATGCAGGAGGTTTGTTAGGGAGTGCTCCTGAGATCAACAGCTGTAGGGGGAGAGGAAGGAAGCAGAACTGTGCAGGGGAGAAGCTATGCTGCAGGGCAGGCATGACAAGGCCTCAAGTGACCCTCTCGAGAGCCCTGAAGCTAACATGGCCCTTCAGAAGGGGGATGGAGAGTTGGGCCTTTATATCCCTTGATCAGTGATAAGCTGTGAGCAGCTCCAGGTCAGGGACGTTGCCTGGGATGAGATGGCTCTTTTTAGCTCAGGCGATTTTCAAAGAGGGCTGTTGGCCAACAGCTATCTGGATGGCTACATGGCAGCACAGCACAGCAGCCAGGACGTGATGTGACCTGGAAGTTGCACGAACCTCTTCTACTTACATCCATTATCTGGAATGTCTCGAATGACCTAGAATGACCACCACAGTTGCAAAAGAGACTGAGAAATATAGACTTTAGCTAAAAGGCATGTGCCTATCTATGAACTAAAAGGAAGAAGGGGAGAATGGGTATTGGGGAACGATCACAAGAGGGAAGATAATCATTGCTTGAGTTTGTTCCACTTATTGCCTATTTTAGATCAAAAGCTATTTCATTGAGGAAGCCACCTGCAAAGCACCGAGGCAGAAAGAAAGCTAAAATTGGGGCAAGAACAACAGAGGTTCCTTATATCCAGTGATGTCCCTTGACTAGTGATGACTACACCAAACTTAGCTAGATTTTGGAATGAGCCAGGGACTGATTCCCCAGAACTCTGCAGGAAGAGGTTCCTAGGGGCACAATTCCAATCTCCTTCCCCAAAGCACAAGCTACAAGGAGAACTAAATAAAGCAGTATCTCCATGAAGGGCCTTACTTTGGGCTCTATCTATATCCATCTATGGGATGAGGGGCTTTTCTAAGACCTGCTGCATGTCAGAACAAGTCACTTAATATAGAGGGTAAAGTGTACTAAAATATGATTCTGATCCTGCAGAGAATACAGTAACTGTACTGACCCAAATCAAACACACATCAGATAGCACTGAAATACTTTATCACTTTCTGTTAAAGGTACTTGGATTTCAGCATAATAATTGTGTGTAGAAAGGAAGGAGACTGAGGGAAGCTTAAGTGCCTGCTGTCCCTCTTTCTGAGCAAAGCAGCCAGACTGGTTACTGCTACTGACTAGACCAGGAATTGGAAGCTAAAATCAAAGCCACTACTATAGGCTGAGCGCATAAGGAGATCATTAGCCTCAAAGGAAGCCTGGTAATTAACCCTTACCAGTAACAGAACTGTATTGCATAGTACGGCAATAACCAACCAACTTCTTGTGCATTTGGAATAAGAGAAAGGAGGAGCCAGTCAGTATGCAGGAACAGGAAAAATAATAGTGAAACTATAGAGACCAAAACAAAGAGAGTATGAAGGACCATAACAGTCTGACTTCCAGAATGCCTGACGGACTCCTAGAAGATTCCCCTCTCCTCTCCCCTCTGCCCTGGTCCCCATCCTCTCCCACACACCCAGAGGTGGATTACCGTGTGCTTCTTAGCTATACACAGGCACGTCCACAGGGATCCTCCTGATGGGCCAAGTTTCTGCCGTCCTGAAAAAGTGTTTCATTTCTTGACTCCTGAGGAGTCATGCCAGGATTCTGTATACTGAGATTTTAAGAATAAAATGAAATTACCATGAAGAGAACTACTTTGAGGCCCATCTATGTCCACTTCTGGGATTTAGCCATAGTCAGGTATATGCAGGTGATAGTGATGGCCTGCCCTAAGCGTATTTGTACCAGGCAGGGAAGGAGAAGGATTAAGAAAGCTGTCTCTGGATTTCCACAGACCTGGGTTTAAACTTCAGCTTTGCCACCTATTAGCTATATGACCTTAGAAAGTCCTGTATCCCCTTTAAGCCTTCAGCTTCTCATTTTTAAAATAAGCACATAAGGATAGTGTCTGCTTCCTCCTTGATTGTGAGAATTAAATGAGGTAAAATTAGCTCTTGGCCCAGGGCCTAGAATGTAGTAAGCACCCCCAAAATGACAGCTGTAATAGCAGCTACCCCATAAGTAAGACCCCGTGGAAGACATTTACCTTAAGGTAGGAAGAAAGTCAACTTGGCCCAGTAAAACAAACAAACAAACAAACAAACCTCAAAAGGAGAGAATCTGAATACAGTTTGCTGGTTCCCAGCTCTCACCTCTGTGTCCCGGCCTAACTTCCCAGAAAATCATCATCAAATTCCACGTGGAGGTGGAATTATAAGTAAAGTGTGACAAGAGCTGTTTCATTAAAAGCTCGTTGAGGCTTTGAGGTACAAGGCAGTGTTGCTTTGGCACCACCACCACTTCCTGCAGTGTGTATGCCTCTGTTCCACCTGACCGGGGAAGCTGTAATCCCTCAAATTTCACTTCACAATGCTGCACAGCTTTGGAATCTCACAGGATCCAAAGCGTCAGCGGTGATACCTGGAAAATGTGACATGTGTTTCCAGCAGACGTGACTGTGGTCATGATGTGATGACAGTACCTAGCAGACATCAACATGGTTGGTATAACAATGACCTCCTGCAGACACGACTGCAGTACTCAGCAGATGTGACAATGGTTCCTAGCGGTCGTGGTGATATCTCCGGTGCTCTGTGGCTAAAGCAGGACCCTCAGAAGCCACTACAGCCTGAGGCTGGTTGAGACCAAGTGGTGCTGGGGCCCAAGGTTGTGGTATTCATTGGCCAGTGGTTGGAGGAAGAGAGAAAGAACATGGCTGACACCAGGGAGTGGCTGCTAGTATTTAGTTATGAACATGTGCAGGTCTAGTCCAAGGTATAGAAATTTGGGTATGAGGGAAGTGGTGAAGAGATTCTGAAGTGAGCTGGAGGGAAGAAAACAGGCAAGGAGGTATGGCATACACTTCTCTTATCTGGGATCCCTATAAGCATCAAATGAAGAACTTCCCCTATGGCACCATATTTCAGTGAGGGATTGGAGTGAGCACTGCACCAGGACCATAGAGACCTATATTTTCATCCTACCCTGACACTGACTCTCTCTGGGAAAGTGCCTTAACCTCTTGGAAGCTCAGCTTCTCATCTGCAGAAAGGAGGGAAGAGAGTTGCACTTGATAACCAAGACCCTTTCTATAATGGTTTTACTTCATCACTACCGGATTCAGATAAAGCCAAGGTCTCTTTAGCACTCTTTTCCAGTTGAAATGTGTAACTCCCAAGGACTTGGAACTGTTACCATTTTGGTAAGGAATCTTTTCATGG
This sequence comes from Neofelis nebulosa, assembly GCF_028018385.1. Classification (NCBI taxonomy): domain Eukaryota; kingdom Metazoa; phylum Chordata; class Mammalia; order Carnivora; family Felidae; genus Neofelis; species Neofelis nebulosa. The sequence continues at coordinate 96,208,621 of NC_080782.1, read as the reverse complement.
AAATATTACATCCTTTAAAGTAATTAACATTCAGTACTCAACCTTAGAACATTATCCAAATTTAGATGAGAAAAGATGAAGGAAGGGAAAAGGTGTTACCCTATCATACTTTTTCTTTTGGGCATGCAAATAAAGATTCATTTAGGGGATGGGGAAAGTTTTCGTTTCTTTAGTACTGAGTTGGTGGCAGCGAGAGCTAAGTAGGAGTTGACTATCTCAGGTATAGATTTTCCTGAAGTGATTCAGGTATCCAGGCTGCGTCCTTGTAGCCAAGGCAAATGATGCCCTTCTGGGGCTTGCATGCTTGATTACAAGTAAGAGACCTTCTGTAGAGGTCTACAAGTCCCTAGGGAGATAGGAGGGCACATTATAAAGGGCTAAAGCTGGTGCACCTGGGAGGCTCACTTGGCTAAGTGACCAGTTCTTGATTTTGGCTCAGGACATGACCTCGTGGTTCATGGGATTGAGCCCTGTGCCGACTCTGCGCTGACAGCACAGAGCCTGCTTGGGATTCTTTCTCCCTCTCTCTCTGCCTCTCTCTCTCTCTCTCTCTCTCTCTCAAATAAACAAATCAGCATTTAAAAAATAAATAAAGGGCTAAAGCTGGCCGACCCTGGGGGATAGGGGTAGACAACTGGTACCTCTATGAGATGTAATAGGAGGGGCGAATTCATATTCTGGAGCTCATCCCCATGCCTTCTGGTACATCTCCCCCTCTGATAAAGAACCTCTGATAATCATGTGTTTCACTGGAACAACACCATCCTCATCATTAGTAAAATGATTGCTCATTGTCGACATTCACGGAAAAGGTCCCTAGAGAGGCCAGGTGTCACAGGGAAGACTGGAAGACTGGCTCCCGAGGGGAACGTTCCTTTCCATGGTGAACGAGCCAGAGACCAGGGTCTGGGACTCAGCCTTAGACAAACAGATACTCTTCTCTTGTCAGTGTGTGAAGGACGTGGAAGAATAATAAGCAGACTACCAGTATTGTCATTAAAAGGCAAGGTCTCTTTTATGAGGTTGACATTCGCCTCAGCCTGGTAAGAACATTCTTAGACAAACTGCAAGGAAGCCAATTTAACAGAAAGCTGTCTGGCAAGCAGCAAGGGTGCTGCCGGATGGGGTCAGCCTGTAATTACCTGATGCATCCATTTCCACCATGTGCCTGCCTGCCTCTTGGACCTCTTGGTTGTGTTTGGAGCCAGGACAACCCTTCTGTGGACACTGCTCACATGTCCACTGCCAATGTTTGCCTCACTGACTCTTCCTGTGCCACCCATTTCCAAACTTCGATGTCTGACCACTTCCCTTTCTGACTGAGTCTTTCCTTTAATGTGTTACAATCTTTCATCAGGACAGGTCACGCTCTAAGATATGGCTGCATACTGAGTTTACCCACTACATGTGCTCAGCTGACCAAAGGCGATTTCCTTTCATAGCCTAATTCTTGAGGTCACCTCCTTGTTGCCCTCCTCCCATACAACACCTACACTGCAGTCTTAAAATATCATTTTGTTTTATTTCATTTCACTTTTATTTTCTGTGTGCTTTTAAATGTCTCCACTGATTTTTTTGAGTGGGATTGCTCTGAGAAAGGAGGTTATTTTTAGCATAGATTGAATCAAGTAAGATGAAATCTCATAACAAATTCAACTGCCATAATCAACTTCATTATGTCAAACGAGGCCAGGTTCTTTCCCTCTTACAATTTCTTTTTTTAATTATTTAACTATTTATTTATTTAGAGTACGTGCAAGTGGGGGAGAGGGGCAGAGGGAGAGAGAGAATCTTTTTTGTTTTTGTTTTTTAGTTTATTTATTTTGAGAGAGAAAGAGCACACGCACAGGGGAGTGCCAGAGAGAGAGTCCCAAACAGGCTCCACATTCAGTGCAGAGCCCAACGCAGGACTCGATCTCACAACCCTAGGATCATGACCTGAGCCAAAATCAAGAGTCAGACACTCAGGGTGCCTGGGTGGCTCAATCAGTTGGGTGTCCGACTTCAGCTCAGTTCATGATCTCACCGTTCATGAGTTGGATCCCCACATCGGGCTCTGTGCTGACAGCTCGGAGCCTGGAGCCTGCTTGTGATTCCGTGTCTCCTTCTCTCTCTGCCCCTCCCCCACTTGTGCTCTGTCTCTCTCTGTCTCTAAAAAATAAATAAATGTAAAAAAAAAATTTTTTTTAATTAAAAAAAAAAGAGTCAGACACTCAACTGACTGAGCCAACCAGGTGCCCTCTCTGGTACAATTTCTATTTGAGAGATAAAACTGTGTTCATAAATGGTAAGATGAATATACATATATTATCACATTTAGAATTACTACTAGCTCTAAAAGTTGGTCAGTAAAATATGGCAATGTGAGGTAATAAGTTTTCATTTCTCTTTTTCATAAGATTTTGGTTGTTTTGTTTGTGTTTTGTAACCACTAGCGGCTACTAAAAACCCCAAGCCTAAACAAACTGCTTGTGACTTCAACCTTAGATGAACAGATTCAAATAGGATAAGATTAATCCATACCTCATTCCCAGTAATGAACGCTAAAGAGCAGGCAAAATAGTTGCTCCTTTCCAGATTTCGATCTTCTATTTGCTTTAATCATTTATTTTTATTTATTGATCCCCTCTATTACATATTTATTTATTCCTACCTGTTTTGTTCCACAAAGCATTTAAGACAGATGAGAAGAACACAGGATGGAAGTTAGGATAGGGGAAAATAAAAATCAATGTTAGATAAAGTTAGAGGGAGGAGGTAAAGATACATAGGATAGTAGTAGTTCCTGCATAATTATTAAAGTAGAGGTCAGTATTTGGGCTGGGCTTCCTGGTGGCAAGAGGAAAAGTGAAAATTTAATAGATACAAAATTACCTGTTACTTATAAAGAAAATCTCCCCAAATAAATAAAGCCTTTTTTGGCATTTGAACGTGAAATTTCTTTTTTTGAATTTTTTTTAATGTTTATTTATTTTTGAGAGACAGAGCACGAGTCGGGGAGGGGCAGAGGCAGAAGGAGACACAGAATCCAAAGCAGGCTGCAGGCTGAGCTGTCAGCGCAGGGCCCATTGCGGGGCTCGAACTCATGAACCATGAGATCATGATGTGAGCCGAAGTCAGAAGCTCAAAGGAATGAGCCACCCAGGTGCCCCTTAAGGTGAAATTTCCTATTTACATCTTTATATAAAAAACCCAGGGATATGGATGACACCATCCCACAATATAGTTTGGCAACATGCAAACCAAAAATATTCTGTGTTTTTTGAAGGATTTTTTTCCCTTATTCATTTTCTTCCTTTTACTAGAGCAATGCTTCCTCTGTCTATTCTTCCAGAGCATAAATATTTTAATAATAAGCATCTAAGCTTATCCATTTTTTTTTACCTGCTCCTGAGAGGTATGATCATGGACATTGTAAGACTGTATCAAATTGCTTCCCTCCCAACTTTATCGTACTTTAGTTCTTTTTTTTATGTTTATTTTTTGAGACAGAGCGAGAGACAGAGTGCAAGCAGGGGAGGGGCAGACAGAGAGTGACACAGAATCCAAAGCAGGCTCTAGGCTCCGAGCCGCCAGCACAGAGCCTGACGCAGGGCTCAACTCACGAACCTGTGAGATCGTGACCTGAGCGGAAGTCGAATGCTTAACCGACTGAGCCACTCAGGCACCCCTACAGTACTTTAGTTCTATCTCGCTTTTTAATTCTACAAATTACCCATTATTGTTGTTGTTTTATGTGACCAATGTTTAAACTTATTTATTTAAGAATGTTTTTGCTTACCATTTCTTCTTGCATTTCACACTTTCCATTTGAATTCATCTTCTCTGCATCTGAAGTATATCCTTGAGAATTTCATTTTGGAATGCCTTATACTCAGTTTTATTTGCCTTAAAATGTCTTTATTTTGCCCTTATTCTTTTTTTAAGAAGTTCACTTTTTTATTTTGAGAGAGAGAATCCCAAGCAGGCTCTACATTTTCAGTGTGGAGTCCAGCATGGGGCTGGAACCCATGTACTGAGCCCCAATCGAGAGTTGGACGCTAACCTGACTGAGCCACCCAGGCATCTCTGCCCTCATTCTCAGAAGGAGTTTTCACTAATTGTAGTTTGGGGTTGATAGTTATCTCTTCTCAGCACATTAAAGATAACATTCCGTATCTTCTTGCTTTGGCAAAGGCTGTTGAAAACAGTGTTGTAATCTAATTTTTATTCACTTGAGATTTGTCTTTAATCTTTGGCTGCTTTAAAGATCCTCTCTTTGACCTTGGTGTTCTGAACTTTTGCTGCAATGTGCCTAGGAGTGATTTTCTGCTTATTTATCCTGTTTGGGATTTGTTGGGACTCTGTGGTTTGGTGTCTTTCAACAATTCTGAAAAATTCTCAGCCATTATCTCTTTAAATATTGTCACTTTTTCATTTTTTCTAATGTCTGCATCTAGAACTTTAATTAGACATAAGTACTTTCTCACTCTATCCTCCTTTACTTTCAATTTCTCATATTTCTTTTTAATCTTGTTTCTCTGCACTACATTCTTTGTAATTTCTTTTGCTTTATCTTCCATTTTGCTAATTACCTCTTAATTTTGTCCAAGCTGATGTTTAATTCATACATTGTTTTTAATTTCAGTTATATTTTTCATTTCTAGAAGATTTCTTGCAAATATACAGTAAAACCTTGGTTTGTGAGCATAATTTGTTCCAGAAACATGCTCGTAATCCAAAGCACTTGTATATCAAAGCAAATTTCAAGAACCATTACCTTAGTCGTGCTCATGTGACATTTGGCGTCATGTCCTACTCGTATTGCAAGAAATTGCTCGTTTATCAAGTTAAAATTTATTAGAAATGTTGCTCATCTTGTGGATCAGTCACAGAACAAGTTCCTCGCAATCCAACGTCTTACTGTACTTGGTTTTTTACTTAATAGTTTTTGTTTGTTCGTTTCTTGTCCTTACTTTCAGGCTTCTCTTTTATTTCTTGAAGCATATTAAATGTGTTAATTGTATGGTCCAAAAGTCTGTGAAAGTGTGATTCTGTTGTTTCTCACTTATGGTCCTTGTTTCCTTGAGTGTTCTGTAATTTTCTTTTTATTGCAGGCTTATATTTTTTGGAACATTATCTGTAGGAATTTTTTGAGAATGAGGTTAAAGTTCTTGTCCCCCTGACAGGATTTCCTGTGACTTTAGTTGTCTGGAGGCACTACCTGTTCTCTGTCTGACAGTTTTTCACACCGTATAGTAGCATGAATGTGGGACTACAGTATAACAAGGAGCAACATCAGCTATGAAGCATTCTTGACAAAAATTTTTCACCTGAATCTAGTCATGAGAAAAAATTGGTCAAATCCAGAATATAGGACATTTTACATGACTGTTGGCCCGAATTCTTAAAAAAAAGTCATTGTCATGCATACAAAAAAGAAAAGGCAGGATACTCTTCTTAATTAAAAAAAAAAAACACTAAAGAAACAGATCAAATGCAATGAATTCACTTTAATAAGCTTCTGTTTTTCATTTTTTAAGTCATAAAACATGTTTGGGAAGCAATTAAGAATATTAGAATACAGAGCACATGTTAAATGATTTTATGGAATTATCATTACTTTTCTGAGGTGAGATCATGATATGGCGATTATATAAGAGGATGTCTTTATTCTAGGAGATGCCTACTGAAGTAGTTAGGGGTAACATGTCCTGTACTTGTAACTTAATTTCAATTGGTTCAAACAAACACCCGACACACACACACACACACACACACACACACACACACACACACACAGGTCTTGGTATAGGTATAGGTAGGGAAATCGGTGACTGTAGGAGAATTATTCATTTGTACTTTTCTCTTGACTTTTTTGTAGGTTTTTTAAATATTCAAACTTTTAAATTTTGTGGGAAAAGGCAAAAACAAACAAAAAACTATATTAGGGATAGCTGTAGCTACAAATATTAGGGGGGAGATTTTCTCCCCTACACAAGGGCCAAGATCAAGACAGGCAAGTCTCCATGTTTTCCCCTTCTGAACAGAGGGTTCATTTCTAATCTCTTACACAGAAGGCATAACTTCTTGAGGTCTCAACTTGATATGGAGGAGGGGGTCTTCTTTTAGATTTTTCACCCTGGTAGAGCCTTAGACTTTTTTAATCCCTTCAACCTTTGAAGCTGCTAAAACAGAGGTTCAATATCCCGGGGTTTATCAGATACTCTCAGGGTAAAAGCTGATTTTGGTGCTTATCTACTGCCCAGGTTTCATGCTTTAACTTTATATTTGGCCACTATAGATTTCTTGATTGCTTGCTCAGTAATTCATCTAATTTGTAAAATATTTTTCACCCCAAAATTTCATGTTTTTAGTAGGAGGATCATTTAGGGCATCTTGTCCTATTATACTAGTAGAAACAGAAGTCTTCATGCAACAACATCTTAAATGAAATTTATTATTTTTATTCCAATTCCTATAGAGATTTAAAAAGCAGTTAAAGCCACAAGCACATTTCAAAAAAATATTCCTTATCATACCATTGTTATAAAGCCCCTGGCCTTAATACATAAATCGAGTATATTTACCTTTCATCTACCCAGTTGAAAATATAGTTGTCTCAACACAAAAAGGTACTCCATCAAGCCAGTCTTTTCCCCTAAGTTATAAGCTCATTTATTCAATTTATTGTAAAGTCATAATTCTGTACCATATATATATATATATATAGAGAGAGAGAGAGAGAGAGAGAGAGAGAGGCTAGATTATGAAAAAACACCTTCTCAGTAAGTCATAAACACCTTTCATAACAACAATGGAAATAGCCCTGTTGACAAGAGCAATATATACCTTTTTCATTCTTTATTTATTTGCTTATATGAGGAGCAAACTACTAAAGCCAATATCTCTCACATTTTCTTTTTATTGTAATGGATTTGGTATGCTCCGGACACAAGCCTTAACACAAGCCTCCATTTAAGAACCAGGGTGAACATTTCCCCTACAAAGCTGAGTAGACTGTCATCAGTCCCTCAGTTGCATGAACACCAACCTCAATTGATGAATAAGAATATGTATTGAATAAAAATAAAGAACAGAAAAGAAATATTATTTATTCTGCAAGAAACAAATCTCAGAATCATAACATTCCATGACGTCCCACAGTCACTGATTGTAGTAGAATAGTTACTCTCCAATGTTAGTTACAGGTTTTAGATGGAGGACATTTTTATTCTGGGACCTTCCTTGGGTCTGGGACCTTCTGAACCAGCCCCCAGACTCTATTTTTCTGATCTGTGTGTTGGTCAACATATCTAGGTGTCCCTGCATACAAATAGTTACTCAGGAGGGAGATTATTGTGTTTTTATATATAGCCTTCCCCTTGATTTTGGTGTTCAGTTTTTTCCCTAAATTACCAAAGCAGCCAAAAGCATTAATTATGATTGTAGTCAGAGTAATTTCCTCTAAATCCTGCTGTCCTTTTCTTCTTTTTACAAGAGGGTTGGGTGCCCTTTCCCTGAGAGAATATGTTCTGCTTGTTTAAAGATTGTCAAGGCAACCTACTGCTTCTCCATTTCCTCTCACTTAGGTTCTGGATAATAATAGATTAACCAACTCAATTACAAATCAAAATACTTGAGCCTCATCAAAAAAAAAAGGAGAAGAAGAAGAAGAAGAAGAAGAAGAAGAAGATAAAAATGAAACAACTACTTGCCAGGCACTAGGTTACATGTTTATATTTATTCTTCCACTTAAAAAGTGCTACTGGCATCTCCATTCACCTTAAAACAGGCACCATTAGCATTTCCATTTTTGGATGACACTCCAGTCTAAGAAACGGAGCCATTAAATGGCTGCCCAGGGGCACACAGTGATGGAGTCAGGAACAAAACCAGGCAGTATGACCACAGAGCCTGCTGCAGTCCTAACCAAGACACTACCCCTGCTTGTTTTCACTGACTCCTCTCAGAAATGTTTCAAATTCACATATCCAGGTTGTCAGCTTCAGGTCTCCGGATTTAGAGCCCAGCCTAGGAATGAGCAACTACTACTGATTGAAAGCCACAATATGTGAGGCACCATCCTCGAGCTCCCTCTCATACAACTCGCAAGGTTGGCGTCATTCACGTTTTCCAGTGATGACAAGGAGACACGACCTGTCCCATAACAGGAGCTTAAGAGAATTCCCAAGGCCATAGACCTAATAAGTGGCTGAGCCCATGTGTTTCCTCCATGCCACTTCCCCAGATTAGACCTAGCATTCCTTCACAGGTCAGGGCAAGGTCATAATATACTGTGCTGGTGACCACACCATTTTGGCAATGGTCTTTAAAAAGTGCATAGAAAGAAACGGTAAATACTGGAAAACTGAGTTTTTTTGTTTCATGTAATATTTCTATATAAATAAGCTAAATTAATAACAAGAAATGCATTCTTATGGCCTCATTTTACTTAATTTTCCCAGGAAGCAGGGTTTGGGGTTTTGTTTTTGTTTTTTGATAGAGAGAGAGAAAAAGAGAGAGAGAGAGCGAGCGCCCAAGCCAGTAGGGGAGGGGAAGAGGGCGAGAGAAAATCTTAAGCAGACTCCTCACTCAGTGCGGAGCCCTACTTGGGGGTCTATCCCATAACCCTGGGATCATGACCTGAGTCAAAATGAAGAGTCAGACGCTCAACTGATTGAGCTACCCAGGTGTCCCAGGAAGCAGGGTTTTATGCATTGATCAGATATCCATTCTCCCTAAGGCAGCATAGCAGAGCAGAAGGGTGCTGGGCCTGGGGTCAGAGACCTGAGTACGAGCGCAAGCTCTTGCATTTCCTTGGGAAGTTGTTCAACCTCCTTGACCTTTAGTTTTCTAGTCTGTACAGTGGGAATTATAACCATCCTACCTATCTCACTTGTTGTGAAGATTGAGGTCGCGTAAATGAGATATTTAATGAGATATTAATGAGATATTTAAAGTTGATTACTATTATTGTGTGGGATACTAAGACTCTTCCACAGAAAAAAGAAAAAGATGAGGGGTGTATGTGTGTGTTCTTATGCGTATGCATGAACAAATATGCATATATGAATATGCACATAAGTACTGTGTATAAGTAAGTTGTCTTATGCAAATGAAGATGAAAAACTAGTCATAATGTCACAGGATAAGCCCTGATAGAGTATGCTAAGGCAAGCCTACAAGGCCTCTGATTTCAGCAGCTTAAACTATCAGTTATACAGACAATGTTGAAAGATTGCTGCTGGGACCAAGGTAAGAGGAACAGTAGTCCTCAAAGGACTGACACAAAGCTGCGTCTCCACTGGTGACTTCAGGGGGTTGCCATGGAACACCCTAGCTCCCCCAGAGGGCACTGGAATCGAGTTCTCACGTGGGGGATGGGGGGAGAAATGGGGGCTATTGAAAGAGGAAAATATTACAAGGGGCATGGGACTCTCTGACAGGTTCTTTAAAAGGAATCAGCATTTAACACCCCCAGACACTATAAGCTTGTCTTTGAGGGACGCTTTGCTGCCTTCTCACATTTTCTTCCCAGGCCTCACTTCTCTTTTCTTTAAGAAAAAAAAAATTAACATTTATTCGTTTTTGAGAGACAGAGAGAGACAGTGCAAGCAGGGGCGGGGCAGAGAGAGAGGGAGACACAGAATCCAGAGCAGGCTCCAGGCTCTGAGCTGTCAGCACAGAGCCTGATGCAGGGCTGGAACTCATGAACCATGAGATCATGACCTGAGTCGAAGTCGGATGCTTAACCAACTGAGCCACCCAAGTGCCCCTCTCTTTTCTTGTTCCCCAATTCCCATGCTACTTTTGCTCACTTCTGGGTTTTCTGGCACAACGTTTACTTTCCTGAATTTGTCAGGTCTATTTTCCTTTTCTGCTGGTCAATTTTTAAATGTAGCAGCCAAAAGAATCAACATCACTAGCAATTATATCCATACTCAGAATTACTTCTATAAAGGGACATGCTAGAGACCCACAAGAAAATCTCTTTCTGAGAATTATGTAAGTTGGAATTTCATTTTTCACTGACATGAATGATGGAACACATACTATATACCAATGAAAGTCAGCGGTCAAATGGAATAATAAAATATGTTTGCAGTTCACATTTCCCATAAAAGGAATCACATTTTCATTAGACAGATTTTTCAGGTCAGTGACCAACTCCCTCCCATTGTTCTTGAAAGTGCTATAAACTGGTCCATTTTAATACTGCTGGAAAAATACTGTACCTCAAAAGAGGAAGGAGAGGAACAGTAGATCTAATATTTACTCGTTTGTGGTACTAGGAAGCAAGATGAAACTCATGCCCTGTGCCCCTCAACTCCTAGGTCTGAGTAGAGTGAGGAATGGAATATTAGCAACAAGAGCCCACTAATATTTGCTTCTTCTTCCTTCCCACCTCTTCGTTTTTTCTCTGCTTAATATTAAGCCTGATTTAATGGATAGGATTTTGGGAAAATATGTGGTCTAAAACAGGGCTTGGTAACTTTTTCCATTGAGGGCCAGAAAGTAAATATTTGAGGACTTTACAAGCCATATGCACTCTGTTGCAATTGCTCAACTTTGCCATTGTGCTACAAAAGCAGCTGCAGAAGAGTGAAAATGGCTGTGTTCCAATAAAACTTTATTTATAGCTTAAGTTTTACATAATTTTCACATGTCATAAATAATACTCTTCTTATTTTTTTCCTATCCATTTAAAAATATAAAAACTCTTCTTAGCTTGCTGAGCCTACAAAAACAGATAATGGGCCACTGTGGACCAGTTTGCCAATTCCTGGTCTTGAACTTTTTTATATGTTAGACCCATTGAAATTGAAGTTATTTTGTCCTTCCCTCCCCCCCTTCCACTTTTTCCTACATTGGTTTTTTTTTTTTTCTCACACCTTTCCTCCTACTCTGATTTACCAGTACATCACTTTTCCTTTAGCTTCACTTATTTGTGAACCTCACAAGAGAATAAAGACTATTTGCCAAAGACTTCCCTGTAAGCACCTATCCTGTGGTGGCACTAACAAAGTGGAAGACACAGAATCTGTGGCTGACCATGTGGACATGGTCATTTAACCATTGTCCTCTTTTTCTTCCTTCCTGGTATGGTCTACTCTCACAATAGAGGCTGGACACTAGTCATCACTTTCCCACCTTTCCTTAGAGACAAGACATGGATATGTCTGTGATCTACTCCTAGACAATAACACCTGAGAAGTCTGTTTGGGTGCTCCTGGGAAAGGTTCCTTTTTTCCCCACTGGAATAAGAAAGAAAGAGAGAGCAACACCAAGAGTGAGAGTCAACAGCAGAAGCCTTATTTCCTGCTTCCTACTTTTGGACAATGTCATGTAAAGATAAGATGTTTGGAGCTGCAGCAGTTAACTTGTAACCATGAGAGAAGTCCAAAAGCTGATCTAGAGGCATAACATTGTTAATTCACTGAACTACCCCTGCAACTCTGTCTGTGGACTCCGTGTTATCAGAGAGAAAATAAACCCCTGGGATGGGAATTCTGTTACTGTCTTACACAGACAGGCTTCACTCTTGTGAAACTGTTATTAGAGGAGTGATGGGACACATAAAATGAAAACGATGACAAGAAAACACAAAATATCAAGGGGAGGAGTTAAGATGGCAGAGTAGTAAGGAGACCCTGGGCTTGTCTCATCTCTTGAATGCAGTTAGATCAACATCAAACCATTTTGAACACCCAGGAAATTAATCTGAGGATTAATAGAACAATCTGCATAATTTGAGGGAGAGAATATTGCAGCTTCTCTTAAAAAGCAGATGAAAACATACCTACTATGTACCTTCCTTCATATGGTATTTTTAATTTTTTTAAATTTTTATTTCATTCTATTATTGTCGTTATTGTTTTTTCTTCCTCCAAAGTGACAAGATGGAGGAATTCACCTCAAAAGAAAGAATAGGAAGAAATGATGACCAGGTATTTAATCATGCAGATATAAGTAAGATGTCTGAGTAGAATTTAAAACAATGATTATAAGGAGACTAGCTGGGCTTCGAAAAATCATGGAAGACACCAGAGAGTCCCTTCCTGCAGAGATAAAAGAACTAAAATCTAGTTTGGCCAAAATTAAAAATCCTATAACCGAGGGGCCCCTGGGGAGCTCAGTCGGTTTGGCATCCAACTCTTGATTTCAGCTCAGGTCATGATCTCAGGGTCGTGGGATTGAGCCCTGAGTTGGGCTATGCACTGATAGCCTGAAGCCTGCTTGGGATTCTCTCTCTCTCTCCTTCTCTCTCCTTCTCTCTCTGTCCCTCTCCCCCTTGCACTCACTTACTCTCTCTCTCTCTCAAAATAAATACATAACGTTTTTTTAAAGTTTTTTTAAAAATGCTATAACTGAGGTGCAAACCCAAATGGAGGCCATAAAAACGAGGGTGGATGAGACAGAGGAGTGAATTAGCAATACAGATGATAAAATTATGGGAAAAAATGAAACTGAAAAGAAAAGGGAAAAGAGGTCAGGGATCATGAAGGCAGGCATAGGAAACTCAGCAATTTATTAAAATGTAATGACATTTGTATCATAGGAGTCCTAGAAGATGAAAGAGATAAAAAGGGGCAGAAGGTGTATGTGAGCAAATTATAGGTGAAAACTTCCTTAATCTGGAGAAGGACACAGACATCAAAATCCAAGAAGCACAGAGAACTCCCATTAAATTCAACAAAAGCCACCATCACCAAGACATATCATAGTCAAAATCACAAAATACACAGACAAGGAAAGAATCCCGAAAGTAGCAAGGGGGAAAAAAGTCCTTGATCTACAAGGGAAGACAGATCAGTTTCACAGCAGGTCCACAAAAACTTGGCAGGACGAAAAAAGGAGTGGCAAGATATATTCAATGTGTTGAATGGTAAAAATATGCAGCCAAGAGTACTCTATCCAGAAAGGTGGTCATTCAGAATAGAAGGACAGGTAAAGAGTTTCCCAGACAAACAAAAATGAAAGAAGTTTGTGACCACTAAAATAGCCCTACAAGAAATTTTAAGGGGGACTCTTTGAGTGGAGGAAAAAAAAAGATCAAAAGCATCAAAGACTAGAAAGGACCAGAGAGCATCACTAGAAACACCGACTCTACAGGCAACACAATAGCACTAAATTCATATCTTTAAGTAATCACTCTGAATGTAAATGGACTAAATGCTCCAGTCAAAAGATATAAATTGAATGGATAAAAAACAAAACAAGATTCATCTGTATGCTGCCTACAAGAGACTCATTTTAATCTTTTTCAAAAATGTTTATTTATTTATTTTGAGAGAGAGCTCACGAGGGACAGTGAGAGAGAGAGAGGGAGAGGGAAAGAGAGAATCCCAAGGAGGCTCCATGCTGTCATTGCAGAGCCTGACATGGGGCTCAATCTCACAAACCATGAGACCATGACCTGAGTTGAAATTCAGAGTTGGATGCTTAACCAATGGAGCCACCCACGTGCTCCAAGAGACTCATTTCAGACCCAGAGACAACTGAGATTGAAAGAGGATGGAGAACTATCTATCATGCTAATGGGCGTCAAAAGAAAGCTCGAGTAGCCAGCTTGTCATATGTCAAACAAACTAGATTTTAAATGAAAGACTGTAACAAGAAATGAAGAGGGCACTATATCATAATTAAGAGGTCTATCCATCAAAAAGATCTAGCAACTGTAAATATTTATGCCTCCAACTTGGAAGTGTCCAAGTATATAAATTGATTAATCATAAACATAAACTCACTGATAATAATACAAAAATAGTAGGTGACTTTAATATCCCACTTACAACAATAACAAATCACCTAAGCAGAAGATCAACAAGGAAACAATGGCTTTGAATGACACACTGGACCAGATGGGCTTAATATATCCGGAACCTTTCATCCTAAAGCAGCAGAATACACATTCTTTTTGAGTGCACATGGAACATTCTCCAGAATATATCACATACTGGGTCACAAATCAGCCCTCAACAAGCACAAAAACATCAAGATCATACCATGCATATTTTTAGATCATAATGCTATGAAACTTGAACTCAACCCCAAGAAAAATTTTGTAAAGCTCTCAAATACATGGAGGTTGAAGAACATTGAACTAGAGAATGAATGGGCTAACCAGGAAATTAAAGAAGAAATTTTTTAAAATACATGGGAGCAAATACAAATGAAAACATGACAGTCAAAAACCCTTGGGATGCAGCAAAGGTAGTCCTAAGAGGGATGTACATTGCAATTCAGGCCTATCTCTAGAAGCAAGAAAGGTCCCAAATACACAACCTAACCTTACACCTAAAGGAGCTAGAAAAGGAATAGCAAATAAAGCCTAAAGCCAGCAGAAGAAGGGAAATAATAAAGATTAGAGCAGAAATAGGGGCACCTGGGTGGCTCAGTCGGTTAAGCATCTGATTTCGGCTCAGGTCATGATCTCCCAGTTCGTGGGTTTGAGCCCCGCGGCGGGCTCTGTGCTGACAGCTCACACCCTGGAGCCTGCTTCAGATTTTGTGTCTCCTTCTCTCTCTGTTCCTCCCCTGCTCACGCTCTGTCTCTCTCTCTCAAAAATAAAGATTAAAAAAATTTTTTTTTAATTAGAGCAGAAATAATGATATAGAAATCAAAAATAAAAAACAGTAGAACAGATCAGTGAAACTAAGAACTGGTTCTTTGTGATAAACAAAATTGATAACCCCCTAGCTAGACTTACCAAAAAGAAAAGAGACAGGATCCCAATAGATAAAATCAACAAATGAAAGAGGAGAGATCACCACCAACACCACAGAAATACAAATAATTACGAGAGAATACTGTGAAAAATTATGTGCCAACAAACTGGACAATCTGGAAGAAATAGGTAAATTCCTAGAAATTCACAAACTACCAAAACTGCAACAGGAAGAAATAGAAAATTTGAACAGACCAATAACCAGCAAAGAAACTGAATCAGTAATCAAAACTCTCCCAACAAACAAGAGTCCTGGGACAGATGGCTTCCCAGGGGAATTCTATCAGACATTTAAAGAAGAACTAATAACTATTCTTCTCAAACTGTTTCAAAAATAGAAATAATCATTCTATGAAGCTAGCATTACCTTGATTCCAAAACCAGACAAAGATCCCACTAAAAAAGGAGAATTACAGGCCAATATCCCTGATGAATATGGATGGAAAAATTCTCAACAAGATATTAGCAAATTAAATTCAACAGTACATTAAAAGAATTATTCACCACGATCAAGTGGGATTTACTCCTGGGCTGCAGGGCCGGTTTAATATTTGCAAATCAATCAGTGTGATATACCACATTAATAAAAGAAAGGGTAAGAACCATATGATCCTGTCAATAGATGCAGAAAAAGCATTTGACAAAATACAGCATCCATTCTTGATAAAAAACCCTCAACAAATTAGGAGTAGATAGGACATACCTCAACGTTATAAAGACCACATGCAAAAGACCCACAGCTAGTATCCTCAATGGGGAAAAACTGAGACCCTTTCCCCTATGGTCAGGAACAAGACAAAGATGTCCACTCTTGCCATTACTATTTAACATGGAACTGGGAGTCTTACCTTCAGCAATCAGACAACAAAAAGAAATAAAAGGCATCCAAACTGGCAAGGAAGAAGTTAAACTGTCACTATTTGCAGATGACATCTAGAAAATGTGGAAAACCCAAAAGACTCCATCAAAAATTGCTAGAACAATACATGAATTCAACAAAGTCATGGGATATAAAATCAATGTACAGAAATCTGTTGCATTCCTATATACCAATAACGAAGTAGCAGAAAAAGAAATCAAAGAATCGATCCCATTTGCAATTGCACCAAAACAATAAGATAACCTAGGAATAAACCTAACTAAAGAGGCAAAAGATCTATACTCTAAAAACTATAGAACACTTGTGAAATAAATTGAAGAAGACCTAAAGAAATGGAAAAGAATTCCGTACTCATGGATTGGAAGAACAAGCATTGTTAAGATGTCTATACTATCTAAAGCAATCTACACATTTAATGCATCCCTATCAAAGTACCCCCAGAATTTCTCCCAGAGCTAGAACAAACAATCTTAAAATTTGTATGTAACAAATTTGTATGGACTCCAAATAGCCAAAGCAATCCTAAAAATGAAAAACAAAATTGGAGGCATCACAATTCTGGATTTTAAGCTATGTTACAAACCTTAACATACAAAGCTTGAGGTCAAAGAAGTTACTGCCTGTGTTCTCCTCTAGGATTTTGATGTTTTCCTGTCTCATATTTAGGTCTTTCATGCACATTGAATTCATTTTTGTGTATGGTGTAAAAAAGTGGGCCAGGTTCATTCTTCTTCATGTCACCGCCCAGTTTTCCCAGCACCATTTATTGAAGAGACTGTCTTTTTCCCATTAGATATTTTTTCCTGCTTTGTCGAAGATGAGTTGGCCATATAGTTGTGGGTCCATTTCTGGATTCTCTATTCTGTTCCATTGATCTTTATGTCTGTTTTTGTGCCACCAGTACCATGCTGTCTTGATGACCTCGGCTGCAGCAACTTCTTACTAGACGTGTCACTGAAGGCAAGGGAAAGAAAAGCAAACATCAATTATTGGGACTTCATCAATATAAAAACTTCTGCACAGCAAAGGAAACAATCAACAAAATTAAAAGGTAGCCTATGGAATAGGAGAAGATAGGTGCAAATGACATATCAGATAAAGGGTTAGTATCCAAAATCTATAAAGAACTTAACAAACTTAACACCCAAAAAACACCAGTTAAGAAATGGGCAGAAAATAGGAATAGACACTTTTCAAAGAAGACATCCAGATGGCTAACAGACACATGAAAGAGATGCTCAATGTCACTTATCATCAGGGAAATAGAAATCACAACCATGATGGCTGGGTGGCTCAGTCACTTAAGCATCCCACTTTGGCTCAGGTGAAGATCTCATGGTTAATAGTTTGAGCCCTGTAATGGCTCTGCACTGTTGGTGTGGAGCCTGCTTCGAATTCTCTCTCTACCTCTCTCAGCCCCTTCCCCACTTGTGTGCACTCTTTCTCAAAATAAATAAATAAACTTAAAAAAATAAAATGCTAACATCCTTTAAAAAAAAATAAACCACGATGAGATACGACCTCACACCTGTCCAAATGGCTAAAATTAACAACACAAATAGCAGGTGTTGGCCAGGATGCAGAGAGAGGGGAACCCTCTTGCACTGCTGGTGGGAATGCAAACTGATGCAGCCACTCTGGAGAACAGTATGGAGGTTTCTCAAAAAAAAAAAAAAAAAAATAGAACTACCATACAGTCCAGCAATTGCATGATTAGGTATTTACCCAAAGGACACAAAAATAAATATTTGAAGGGGTACATGCACCCCAATGTTTATAGTAACATTATCAGTAATAGCCAAAATATGGACATAGCCCAAATGTCCATCGACTGATAAATGGATAAAGAAGACATAGTATATACATATACAATGGAATATTACTCAGCCATCAAAAAGAATGAAGTCTTGCCATTTGCAATGACATGGATGGAGCTAGACTATATTATGCTAAGCAAAATAAGTCAATCGTAGAAAGACAAACACCATATAATTTCACTCATATGTTGAATTTAAGAAACAAAACAGATGAACATATGGAAAGAGGTGGGTAGAAAAGAGAGAGGAAACAAACCACAAGAGGCTGTTAATAATAGAGAACAAACTATGGGTTTATGGAGGGAGATGGATGGGAGACAGGTTAGGTGGGTGATGGGTACTAAAGACAGCCCTTATTGTGATGAGCACTGGGTGTTGTATGTAAGTGATGAATCACTGAATTCTACTCTTGAAACCGACATTGCACTGTATGTTAACTAAAATTTAAATTAAAAGAAAATATCAAATATCAAATATCCTAGACCAATACATGATGCTAGTTATACTTTTAGTGCTCCTTGATTACGAAAAATGATATATCGATGACTCCCTCCCTAGCAGGAGCTCTCTTCAAAATACATGAAAATACATTCATACTTCTCCCAATGGTTACTGCGCTATCTCCACCTTCCACTTCATAGGCAAGCTTTTTCAAAGTTACCTTACTTTTATTGTTACCCTTACTATCTCCACTGCCTATTCTGTGGTCCTCACTCATTGATGGCATTACTCTGCCTTCCTTTCACCCACACTACTCCATCAAGCTGCTTTCAACAGTATCACCGTTGACTTCTGGGTTGATAAACCCAAGCACGGTCTTTTAGTCCTTACCTTGCTTGACCTCTCAAAAGTGCTGATACTGTTTACCATTCCTCCCTGACACTGTACTTTCCTTAGCTTCTTTTACATCTTTCTCTCTTTATTGCTGGTTTCTCCTTCTCTACTGGCTCTGAAGTGTAGTGTTCATCAATGTTCTTCCCTGATCTTACACTTTTCTTAGGTAGTCTTATCTATGCCTATGGCTTTATAGGTACCTATATTGCTACCTATAAATTTATGATGTCAACCCAATTCTCTCCTAGTTACATACTCATGAAACTAAATGCCTAATGGATAGCTCCATTTGAATGTCTTGAAGGTGCCTTCACCTCAATACAGCCAAGACAAATCATCACCTCCCCATCATATCTTGGTGGATGGCACTACAGTCCACCAAGTTGCCACGGTCAGAACCCCAGATATTGTCTTGATATGTCCCTTGATGCTCTTGCATATAACATGCGTTTCCTGTTTGTTGTGTTCTTCCCTTACTTTGTCACATGGAGATTCTCATCCTTCATGATTCAAATGAAAAGCCAGCCCTTCTAGGAAGTCTTTTCCAATTCTAACTACAAGTTATTTTCTCCTAAGTATTTCCTTGTTTCTTAGGACACGTGTCTACTATAGATCTTATCATTTTATTTACATCATCTGGTTTCCTGAGTAAACTGTGAGCTAAAGATCAAGAACTATGTTTTATTCATCATTGTATGGCATTGTCTAACAGCATGCTGGGCACATTCTAGAAGACTGTCAATAAATATTTGTTAAGTATATTAAGTGATGGACACATACAACAATAGCCAAATTATGGAAAGAGCCTAAATGTCCATCAATTGATGAATGGATAAAGAAATTGTGGTTTATATACACAATGGAATACTACGTGGCAATGAGAAAAAATGAAACATGGCCTTTTGTAGCAACGTGGATGGAACTGGAGAGTGTGATGCTAAGTGAAATAAGCCATACAGAGAAAGACAGATACCATATGGTTTCACTCTTATGTGGATCCTGAGAAACTTAACAGGAACCCATGGGGGAGGGGAAGGAAAAAAAAAAAAAAGAGGTTAGAGTGGGAGAGAGCCAAAGCATAAGAGACTGTTAAAAACTGAGAACAAACTGAGGGTTGATGGGGGGTGGGAGGGAGGGCAGGGTGGGTGATGGGTATTGAGGAGGGCACCTTTTGGGATGAGCACTGGGTGTTGTATGGAAACCAATTTGACAGTAAATTTCATATATTAAAAAATAAAATTAAAAAAAAAAGTGATGGACACATAGTAAATATTTGTTGCTAAACTGATCACATTAATGAGAACAAACTCTCTCTAATTAAGATTTCATACCTGACAGGCAACTATCCTTTCTAGCTTAACAATTTTGTCACTGATTGGATAGCAACACCCACATAATTTTAGAATTTGGAATTAGAAAAATTGTGTATATCTAATCCAACTCTTTTATGAACTCATTAAGGCTCATTTGTAATTAGTTATACCAGTTTTCCTATTGATAGTTAACTAAGATCCTTTATATGTTCATTCTTTTAGTTAGATTAAACATGTCCCCAGGAATTCAAGTGATACTATTTGTTTGCTTACAAACCTTTTTTTTCCCCATAGATAAACTTCAATTCAAATCAAATTATCCCGAATTCTAAACCCCTGACATCCAAATGAATAGAATTTTAGTATTTATTACAAGTTTTCTTTATGTCCTATTATTTCATTGCACTTTGCATCATATTTTCTTAGCAAATATATTTAGACATCTGGCACTAAATTTGGTATTGTCCTGGCACAATAATCATTATTATCACTTGACATTGCAGGAACTACCATGCAGATGGATTAATGTATTGTTTAATGAAGGAGACAAGTTACTTTAAGAAATGCTAGTTTCAAAACTCTCCCTAGACTTCAAGTTGGGTAGACATAGTTATTTGTAATAAATGTCTGCACAACTGCATTTTTCCAAGAAATTTTTACACAGCATTTAGTAAAGTATATTAAAGAAGCTTAATGAGAGGTTTTTCTAACAGTCTACTTAGACTCTTAGTGAGATTGAAAATGAGTGATTTTACACATTTCTTTTCGCTTCACTAATCTTCAGTGCCTAAATTGCTATCTTTTAATTTCTGGGAAAAAAAGCTTTTTACTTTTAACTGCACACTAATCAAAAGCCCCCTACCTAATTTAAAGACCCTTATTTGTGCTAATGAGTTTCTAGAGAAGCTGTTTTCCTGTCACTTAATCAAGTACCTTCCTTTGTTATTAACATTAAACTACATAGTAACCCAAAGTCTGCATTTTCCTGTGCTGTGGCATAAATGTTATCACACATCATGGTGTAAACTATATTCCCTTTAAGCCATCTTTATTTTATTATATTTTTTTAGAGAGAGAGAGAGAGGGAGGGAGGGGCAGAGAGAGAGAGGGAGACAGAGAATTCTAAGCAGGCTCCATGCTCAGCACAGAGCTTGATGCGCGGCCCCATCTCATGACCTCGTGACCCTGAGCTCATGACCTCAGCTGAAGTCAAGAGTCAGATGCTTAACTGACTGAGCCACCCAGGTGCCCCCAAGCTTTCTTTACATATTAATCATTATTTCCCATTTCCATTCCCTTCAAGAATTCAAGTGGAAAACTTGGCATAACTAATGATAACCCTATTCAAATATCAATTAACAAATATGCAAAACTTCTGCTTCGTTGTGCCCAATAGCAGTATGTAATATGAGTAACTTCTTGCACTTCTAAAGAACAGAAGGAGTAGGAGCAGATGGGTATCCCCACATCCAAAATGAGGTTTGGATATTGAGACTGATGATGTTGCCACGCATGTAGCCAAAGGGTTTGAAAAAGTTTATCACCCACATAATGAGGCTCTCTGGCGAGAGTAGGATGGGCTCCCAAGCTTGTGTGAAGATGGCTGCAGAGAGCAGGGAAAGGAGATGGTTTGGGGATTTTCGTGGTGGTTAGGGTGTGAGGCTGGGGTGAGGGTTCCTGGCTATAGTCTAGGGCTTGCACAGTGGAACTTCCTGCCAGCACCAAAGGAGGGAGCACCCAGGCTTTCTTCTCAGCTTGCTCAGATATGGGGCTGAGGGGGAGGGGAGTGGCAGACATTGAAAGCTGTGAGCAAACATAAAAAATGTTATATTCTGTGTTAAACAGTTACAAATGGAAGGACACCTAGTATATCAGTTACCTACTGTAACTGCTACTATGTCAGTTACATAACAATCCTAAAATCTTAATGACCTCCAAAAATAAACGTTTATTCGCATGTCTGGAGTCGGCTAGACAGCTCTGCTGATCTTGCCTGAGCTCACTCACCTGAGTCAGCTGACAGCTAATCTCAGGTGGCTTTGCCTAGGATGACTGTGGTGACTCATCTCTGCTCCATGTCTGTCATCCTCCAACAAGCTAGCACAGCCATGCTATCATGGCAAAGGTAGACGTGAAAAAGCAAGCAAGTGCAATCACACAAACACTTTTTAAGCTCCTGAATGTGGCATATTTCCTAAAATCTATTGGCCAAGGACGTTACATGACCAAGCCGAGAATCATAGTGGGAAGGCAAAAGATATGTAGATGGAAGAACAAAG
Organism: Neofelis nebulosa; assembly: GCF_028018385.1. NCBI lineage: Eukaryota > Metazoa > Chordata > Mammalia > Carnivora > Felidae > Neofelis > Neofelis nebulosa. The sequence goes on along the minus strand of NC_080782.1, from coordinate 96,186,788 downwards.
AACTGGGACAGTTTTTGCAACCTCTCTCACAAATGGATTACTAACATATCACAGCCTCTTATAACCTACTTTGCTGAGAGATGGAAAATCAGTTCAGTGAGTTATTCACCAGTAGGTGCTAGGCACTATACTTGCAATTGGGGCTACAAAAATAAATAAGAGTGTTAGGGAGCTCATAGTCTGATATTGGGGTAAAATAAACAATACATTATTATTTTTTTAATGTTTATTTATTTTTGAAAGACAGAAAGACAGAGTGAGAGCAGGGGAGGGGCAGAGAGAAAGGGAGACACAGAATTTGAAGCAGCCTCCAGGCTCTGGGCTGTCAGCACAGAGCCCGACATGGGGCTCGAACCCATGAACTGTGAGATCATGATGCAAGCCGAAGTCGGACACTTAACCGACCGAGCCACCCAGGCTCCCCCAACAATGCGTTATTAAGATAAATTAAAATCCAGTGTGATAAGTGCAACAACAGATATTTTAATAAGGTGGCACAGAAAAGAAACTGATTAAGTTTTTCACCTCCTTGATCATAGATTTCATAGCCAATTTAATGGACTTTATTATAATAAAAAATAATTGATTTTCCTCTTGGTTCCTCCTCTTCCTCCCTTATGGAAGACATAAAGAAAAAGCTGGGTGAGATTCTCCAGTGAATAGTTTAATAAACATCCGGGCTCTTTAGCAGCAAAACTAGATTGTAAGTATGCTGGGCTAGCAGAAAGTCACTTGGTTCTCTTGTTGATCCATTACCCTTAGTAGTCATCCAGTTTCAAGCAAAATTTATTGTGTGTCTACCTGGGCAAGCTATTTTGCTGGCCGTCTCCTAAGAATTGGGGTCACCTAGCAAAGGTGACTAAATGAAGATGACTAAAAACTAAGATCTGCCTCCAAATAACTACAGTTATTGTGTAAGTCCATTGTAGAAGACATAAATAGGCAAAGCTGTTCTGCTTCTAGCAGAAGTTGGGAACCTGGAGGCCGCTCTCACCCAGGCCACTGTCGGGGACAGTTTGAAGATCTGAACATTCTTCGGTCATTTCATTGGTTTACCGTTACATTGCTGGAAACACATGCCCTTTTTCGCTACAGTGCACTCTCGTATGTAGAGAAGCGGTACCCCATTCCATAGAGTGGTGTTAGTGTAATGTGGCATTAAATAAAACCCAGAACTGTGGTAGACCTCAAAGAGAAGCGATATCCTAAGATAGCTTGCAAATCTCCAGGTCACCAGCAATGGCTGGAATCATAATAGGTGAAGGGTTATTCTTGCACAGCTTGAAAATAAGATGATGGGTTCATCTTCCAGCTTGTGGCACATAGCTTATTAACCTTTCAAGTGACATTCTTTGAGACATGACGACAGGGATAGAAATACTTTGCTGGATCTTCTCCATTACTCAAGATTCTCTAACAGGGAAACATTTTGCCATTGTTCTGAAATATCTTTTCCTCTGGTTAATCCGCATTATCCTAGGGGGCTTCGCTTAGGAGAGAGATGAATTCCTTATGTTCCTTCCCTCTCTTTCGGTATGCTCCCTGCTCCCAGACCTTCAAACTGTCACATGGAATCTTTTGGGAGGACGCAACAGAAGTGGGCATGCAAGAGTGTTTGGAAACCAGACTGAAAATAAACCGCCCTCCTATAAATGGTTCTGTCCGGATTGATTCCTTGAGATGTGTTTTATTTCCGTTAAAAACTCAAAACTTTCAAACGTTCACTGTTCGTGTCTTAAAACTTGACGGGAAAAATATTCAACATCCGAGGCACTCAAGAAAAGCTTGAAATAAAAGAAACCAATTGCTGTCTGGACCGCTTTAGGAGGCAGGAGAGTCTTCAGGGTTCATTCTCAAGGGAACCTACGACGGGCTACGGGCGTTACAAAGCCTCTCCAAGCGCGGTTCTTTTTAGAAAACAGAAGGAGGAAAGGGGGGCGGGGGGACAGGGTCACTTCATCTCTCCCCCGTCCTGTGTGCCTAGAGCTGCCCCTCTCTCTCCCAAGAACCCTCGCCCGCCCAGGTCCCGCTAGACCGCGTCTCCTTCCCCTCGCCACACGCAGTCCGTCTCCTCCGCCGCCCACGCTCCCCGCTCGGCCGCCCCCTCTCTTCCCGGCGAACCGGCTTCCCCGCCAAGGGGGCCGCCCCGGCCTCGGCCCTCCCCCGGCTCCGGCCGGCCAGACCATAAAGAGCCCGGCGCCCTCGGCGGAGGCAGCTCCTAGTGCGCTCAGCTCTGCACCGCCCCCGACGGCAGCCCCGGAGGCCGCGCCCCGCGCACCCTGCACCTGCGCCGCCCGCGGGGCCCGACGGAGGGTCAGCGCGCAGCTGGGGACACCGAGGCACGGCCAAGCCGCCTCGCTCGCGGGCGTCCGTGGCTGCAGGAAGAGCCAATATGCTGGCCCCGCGCGGAGCCGCCTTCCTCCTGCTGCACCTGGCCCTGCAGCCGTGGCTAGGGGCCGGCGCCCAGGCCACCCCCCAGGGTAAGTGGGCTCGCGCCGGGGCGGGGGCGACGAGCCCCGGGTTCCTCCTTCGCGCTCCGCTTGGATGACAGGAGGGACCAGCTCCGCGCGCTGCTTGGCCCTTGGCTCCCGGGGCCTCCGTCGGTACTTCTCTGACCCTCTGGGGTCCGAGTCCCAGCATTTTGTGATTGGAAGTGGCGATTAGAGTACAGAATTTTCTGAGAGACCATTATCCAGCCATGAGACCACTTCCCTAAACAACATCTTAGGGGATTCGAAACTTATTTTCAGTCCATGCAAAGAAGTGGAGTTCATTTCAGAGCTCACCCTGCGCTAGACCTCTAACACATCCTGAAATCCAGGTTGTATCCCCTGCGGTTCTCTCTGGCCGGCCATCCCCTAAGCCTTTGCCCACTAAACTCCGACCCGGCGGGAGCGAAGTTCCCGAGAAAGGCACACGCAGCTTTACTCTCTTTGCCCGGCTACTGGCTCTTTGCTGCTCTTTGGCCCCCAAAACCATCTTTGGGAGTCGGCATCATCTCTTGATTCCTGAGATGAATAGAGCAGGAAGGACCAAGAAGTCGGTGTTTGTCTTCTAGAGGTAAAAATTCGATAAATACTTTGAAAAGACAGCTGAATAATTTTCAAACCTCTGTGTGAAATGGGGTGAAAATGACCATTGGGCAGAATGCACTTAAGTTTAAACTGATTTTTTTTTTTTTGTAAAGGTCAAAAGGAAGAAATTACTTAAGCAAGAGAAGATGTTAGGGCTCTAACTGGCCATCCAGTGATGACCTTCACCTGTTGACTCATTACTGCGGCATGAAATAAAGCTGGAAGGAGTCAAACAGGTTGAAGTGAAAGTTGTTCTTCCTCACAAACCCAGGGTGAAGCATGCCTCTGAGGGAAGTCTCCAATTCCTCCCTCTCCTATTGCAGTAATAACCCATTTAAACTTTGCATGTCACCAAATAACTCCTTTTGATTTCAGACCAGGCAACCAGAATAGTGGTTTCAGGGGGTAGGTAATAATACGCTGCATTTAGTTTGCCTTGAAATATTTGAAATACTAGAGTGTCTATTTATTCATTGTGACCTCTCTTCAAGGAAGGTAAGAAAGTTTTTTTTAAAAAATTGAAGTGTAATTGGCACAGAAGGATATATCAGTTTCAGGTGAACATGAAACATAATGATTCCAAAATTGCATACATTGTGAAATGATCACCACAATAAAGCCAGTTAACATCTGTCACCATATGCCATTACCAAAAAAATGATTTTCTGCAATGGAAACTTTTGGGGTTTTCTCTCTTAGCAACTTTCAAATATGCAATACTGTATTATTAACTATAATCAGCATGCTATACTTGAAATCCCATGACCTATTGGTTTTATAACTGGAAGTTGGTACCCTTTGACACTTTTCACCCTTGCCTCCACCCCTACCCCCCCACCACCACCAGTATGCTCACTGTATATGAGCTTGGCTGCTTGTTGTTTTAGTTGCCGCATAGAAAATGAGATCATACAGTATCTGTCTTTCTGTCTGACTTATTTCACTGAGCATAATGCCCTCAAGTTCCCTCCATGTTGTCACAAATGGCAAGATTTCATTCCTTTCCTAGGTTAAATAATTTTCCATGATACATATATACCACATCTTCTTTATTCATCTATTAATGGACACTTGATGGTTTCCATATCTTGACTATTGTACGTAATGGTTCAGTGAACATGAACCTGTATATATCTTTTTGAATTAGTGTTTTTAGGGTTTTTGGATGAATACCCAGAAGTGGAATTGCTGGATCATAAGTAGTTCTATTTTTAGTTTTTTTGAGGATCCTCCGTACTGTTTTCCATAGTGGTTGCACCAATTTACATTCCCACAAACAGTACACAAGTTTCCTTTTCTCCACATCCTTGCCAACACTTGGTATTTCTCTTTGATAATAACCATTCCAACCGGTGTGAGGTGATAACTCATTGTGGTTTTAATTTCCCTGATGATTACTGATGTTGAACATCTTCTCATGTGCCTGTTGGCCACTTGTATGTCTTTTTAATATAATTTATTGTCAAGTTAGCTAACATACAGTGTATACAGTGTGCCCTTGGTTTCAGGAGTAGATTCCCATGATTCATCGCTTACCTACAACACCCAGTGCTCATCTCTATGTTTTCTTTGGAAAAAAATATCTGTTTTTTTTTAGATCTTCCGCCCACTTAAAAATCAGATTCTTTTTTTGCTATTGAGTTCTAGGAGTTCTTTATATAGTTTGTATAATAACCCCTTATCAGATATGATTTGTCAATATTTTCTGTCATTCAGTAGGTTGTCATTTCATTTTGTTGATGATTTCTTTTGCTGTTCAGAAGCTTTTTAGTTTGATGGAGTCCCACTTGTTTGCTTTTGCTTCTGCTGCCTTTGCTTTTTGATGTTAGAAAGGAAGCATTTCGGGGTGCCTGGGTGGCTCAGTTGGTTAAGTGTCCGACTTTGGCTCAGGTCATGATCTCAACTTTGTGAGTTCAAGCCCCACATCAGGTCTCTGCTGTCATCGTGGAGCCCACTTCTGATTCTCGGTCTCTCTCATTCTCTCTGTCCCTTCTCCACTCAAAAATAAATGAACATTAAAAAAAAAAGAGGAAGCTTTTCAAAACAATTCAAAAGTTTTCTGATTGTACATAGGATTTGACAGTTTTAAACTTAGGGGTTAATATTTTGTGTTGTATGAATTCCTGACATGTGAACACACAGCCTCATGGTGTGCTGCAGGTTTGGATTTTGCTGCTTCTTGGAGCTGCCTGTTTCATAGGACTCGGAATAAGGCTGTACTACCTAAATTATCTGGTTAACTTAGTTGCTGTAGATTATCAGATTAAGTTAAGTTTCTGATAGATTGTTTTATTGAGTTAATTAGTCTTACCATCATCAGCTCAACTGAATAATAATTGGTATCCTTTCTCCTGTGAGCTGCCTTGCTAGTCTTATTGGTATGTATTCAATTGTCATACCGTGGTAGTTGGACTGATTCGTAGTAGTAATTTCACCTCTAACAGTAGAAGGTTGTGCTTAGATCGTGGCACTATTAATGAAATGTAATAACATTAATAGAAAATTGTGTCTCATTTCCTTTTCAAAACACTCTCCAAACTCATTACCAACTAATCCCAACTCTGCCTCTTGAGAGAGAAGCCAGTGGGTTAGATGAGCCTTGAAGATTGAAATAGGGTAAATTTAGCTTGAGCTAAATCATGTGCATAATCCTAGTGAAAGCAAGACTCCAGAATAGCAAGAGTTTAGTGTTGAATGCAGTTCCCATACCTTGAACACACATTGGCAGATGGCTTGTCCTGAATGGAACTTTTAGACATATTGTCTCATTTTCCCTTGTTCTTACTGATGGAAATGTAAAGCTTGCAATTCTCTGGAAATTAAAAAATTCTGTTTCCTTTTTGAAGTACAGTAGGCAATAGTCTTCATGTTTGGGGGGGGGGGGGGAAGCGAAGTCCTAGAAGGAACATAATAGATGTTTTGCTTTCCAGTATTTCTAATATTAAACACATTATTTTGTAAGGTCCTTAAGTACATGGGAAAGAATACATATCCAGTATAAAGACAGATAGTTTCTTAAAGAGTAGAAATTCTTGAGTACTTAGGGTTTTGCCTGTTTGTTTTATAACTTTTATTTATTGTTTTCTTATTACAAAAGTAACACCTGTTCATTGTAAAAATAAAAATAAAAAATTGCATAAGCAAAAAAAAGGAAATAAATGTATAATTATATGACCCAGAGATAGGTACTATTCATGTTAGGTTCTGTTGTGTTGTCTTTCAAATGTTTTCATTTGGAAATATATATTTCAAGTGGGGTCATGTTACATGTATAGTTTTATGATTTTTTCAATTCTTTATATCATGAACATCTTCCATATCTGTAAGTATTCAGCTGCATTACTATTTTTTATAGATAATAATCCACTTTCAGGAGGGACTAAAATTTATTTATCAAGCGCTCTAATAAAGGACCCTTAAGTTGCATCCAGTGTTTTGATATTATAAACAATAATTTGTTGAACAGTTGTAGTGCTACAGGATGGCTTGGATGGCTAAAATCTCTTTGGTCTCTGTCAAGCCCTTCTTTCTCTGCTAAGGACAGTTGATGTTTTCATTAAAAAGTGCTATGCTAACAAGGCTTTGGTTTTCCACCTCTTCCAGTTAGATTTTCTCCCATTTTCTTTGGATATCTTTGGGTATCATTGTATTAATTGTTTTTACAGTCAGATGGTGAGAAAAATACCTTATTGTTCAAGTTAGCAATTCCTTCATCATTAGTTAAGCATATGAACAGTGTGTGTGTGTGTGTGTGTGTGTGTGTGTGTACATACCACATCCTGCAGGAACTTCAGCCTCTAAACCTTTTTTTCTAGATACAGTAATGTGTATACACACACACACACACACACACACACACACACACACAAAATACTTATTTGCCATTGTAACTCTTTTTCTGTAAATTGTCTGTAAATTGCTTTTTCATGTTCTGTGCCCATTTTCCTTCTGTTTTTAAAATTTTTTTTTCTTTTTATTTTTTTTAATTACATCTAAGTTAGTTAGCATATAGTGCAACGATGATTTCAGGAGTATATTCCTTAGTGTCCCTTACCCACTTAGCCCATCCCCCCTCCCACAACCCCTCCAGTAACCCTCTGTTTGTTCTCCATATTTAAGTGTCTCTTCTGTTTTGTCCCCCTCCCTGTTTTTATATTATTTTGGCTTCCCTTCCCTTATGTTCATCTGTTCTGTGTCTTAAAGTCCTCATATGAGTGAAGTCATATGATACTTATCTTTCTCTGACTGCTGTGTCCATTTTTCTATTGCTTATTTTATTAATTTGTAAGAGCTTTTTATAAATTATGGATTCTATTACCCTTTTCATAACCAGATTATTGTGTCTAGAAAACAGCTTTAGAGGCTGAAGTTCCTGTAGGCTTTGGAATTGTTCAAACAATATTAGTATAAACCAACAAAAATACTGAATAACTTCTAGTGAGTATTACCCATTTGGCCTTTGCCTTTTGAATAATTCTGGATGTATACTCTTAAAGCTCTCAAAAATATTACAAATATGTATATGTATCTATATCTCTAGATAGATAGATAGAAAGAAAGAAAAAGAAAGCAAGAAAGAGAAAGAAAGAAAAAGAAAGAAAGAGAAAGAAAGAAAGAGAAAGAAAGAGAAGAAAGAAAGAAAAAGAAAGAAAGAAAGAAAGAAAGAAAGAAAGAAAGAAAGAAAGAAAGAAAGAAAGAAAGAAAGAAAAGATAGAGATAGATGCATCCAACCTGGGGCTAGAACTTAAAACCCTGACACCAAGAGTCTCCTACTCTACTGGCTGAGCCATCCAGGCACCCCTGCAACAAGATTTTTAACAGAGAAATATGGAAGAACTATATATGCACAAAGGGAACACTTGGGTCTCACAGAGACAACAAATTGTTTGCTGACACACTGTGTCCCACCACATCCATTCTTTCTGCTGCATGCCTGGTATCATTTATCACTGACCAGAAAACTACAGTCAGCTCTGGTCCAGGGGGTGCATGAGAACCCTAGGGCAGGCATTTACTACTTGGAGACATAAGAGAAACAATGACTTGCATGCTCTCACCTGTCTCCCTTGTAGCCTTTAGTGTTTTTCCTAGTGGGCTTTTTCAGAGCCACTTCTTGGGCCAAATGTGATTTACGGTTTGCAAATTTAGTCTTCTCTTGGGAGTTCATGACCTAGTGATGATGATTGTGCTGTATTTTTTCTGGTTCAAATGTCCAGCCACTGTAAGAATGATAAGGAAGAACTGGTGAGTTTAGCAATGTAAATGGTAACAGTGTTCATGTACGTTATATCTTACTGTCAAATTGTGTCCCCTCAAAAAAATGTTTGTCCCAAACTTCTTTCACTGATTATCCCTTTCTCTCTATTCTCCCTAGTCTTTGACCTTCTCCCATCTTCCAGCCAGAGGCTGAACCCAGCTGTTCTGCAGCCAATCCTGACAGATCCCACCTTGAATGAGGTCTATGTGATCTCCACCTTCAAGCTGCATTCTAAAAGTTCATCCACCATCTTGGGCCTTTACTCTTCCATTGATGGCAGCAAATATTTTGAATTCACTGTGATGGGACGCTTAAACAAAGGTAAGCACATTTGCAGAAATCATTTTCCTAAGAATCTTCTTTTCCTATTTGAACCTTTGGGATCTTCTTGCCTTGAGATGGTTCCCTCCTCCAATTTTATACTGATCCAACATTCATGTCAGTTTTCAATACAAAATTCTTCTGATTGTTCATTGACCTGTCTGGGGAGGATGAGTTGATAATTTGGAGAGAGGATGAAGAATTGTTTGTGGCCAAAATGCCCTTTGACATTGTCCCACTTCCTGTTATTCTGAGTCCAGTTTGGGAAGGGACAGGACCCAGGACCATTAGGCCACTGACTTAGTTCAAGCTGTTAGAACAAATACCATAGACGAGGTGGTCAAACAAGAGACATTTATTTCTGACAGTACTGGAGGCTGAGAAGTCCAAGATCAAGGTGCCAGCAGCTCTTGTTCATGGAGAAAGCCTGGGTCCTGCCACCTTCTTGCCATGTTTCCATGGCCTTTCCTCAGTGTGTGCCAGTGAAGAGAGCAAGCTCTCTGTCTTGCCTTCCTTAAAAGGAAACTAATGTCATCGTGAGGGTCCCACCCTCATGACCTAATTTAAACCTAATTACTTCCCAAAGGCCCACTGCCTAATACCACCACACTGAGGGGTTAGAGCTTGAACATCTGAATTTGGGGGGGGGGGGCGGAGAAGGGACACAAACATTCAGCCTCTAACAGCCACCCACACCATTCTTCTGTTCCCTCGGAAGTATGTGACTTAGCAGACCTAACTCCCAGCTCTGCAAGAACTTCCCTGGACTTGATGCAGAGAACATACCTCAGTCACTAGAACTAAATGAACATCGTTCTTTTCCACCTGTTTCATCCCAGTTTACACAGGTCTGTCATCTGTTTGGTTGCTTTGCTGTCAAATGTTTCATTGTCACAGTGAGTTACTACAAATACTGAGAAATGATTCTCAAAGAAACAGGTCACTATTTTTTCATCTCCTTCCCCTCCACCCATGCCCTGGGGACAACACCTGTTCCTGCTTATTGAGGAATGTGACAGATACGTGTTCCTGCTGCCTCATGATTTTAATAAAAAAAGGGGGGGACTGGTCCTTCTGGCTAGATGTTATATTTATTTCACTTTGCTTTACTTCAAGTGCTTCAGACTCTCTATCAGATTCTAATTGTGATTGAACATTTAATTTTCAGATATTAGGAGCTGACAGAAATTCCTAATTCTTAGCTTTCATAGGACTACAGAGTTAAAAGCAGGAAGGAATGGGTTTTTAATTCCTTTTATGTCAAGTCCCAACCACCCCCCTGCCCCTTCCCTCCCCACTCATATTGTGCTCTCTCTGTCTGTACCTCCGGCCTGTCAGGGGCTGTGTTGAGGTCCCAAATAGTGAAGGGAGTCTGGGGACATGATGACATGTCTCAGCTTGGTGACAGAAGGGCCTTCTGTGGAGTGAAAAACTCTGCTCCTAGCTTTTCATCCTCACTGAATCTCCCCCCTCTATTTCACAATTGTCCAGTATGCGTGAGCCCATTGTGGAAAATCTGTGTTGCCTGGAAACACAAGGCAGCACATTCCCCAGAACGGATTCTTTTTGTTGATTCTATATGGGCAGAGGTAACACCAGATAGCAAGATGGAGAGGTAAGGGTGTTTTTAGTGCTTCCTTTGAACAACGAGCAGTCATGTGATTCAGCTGTAAACACCAGCTGATCTCCATGTTAGAGGAGAAGACCCCAAGGTTGGATGAACACCTCTCCACCTTTCTGGATTTTGTTAGAAAATGAAAATTAAAGGAAAACAAAGAGGAATTTATACCAGAGTTTGGAGAGTGGACGAACTTGACATAGAGAATTTTCACTGGAGCAATAGAAAAAAGTATAGAGAGTTGCCAACACGGTGAATCTGAAGGTTCTGTGAAGGAGCAGTAGCCTTCAGACTGGAACAAGAAGGAGAAGTGACTGGGTCCATCAGCTCCATGGAAGAGACGGGGTTGTGATTGTGACTCCCTGTCGAGGTATTTGATAGTGGCCGTGCAGGCCTGACCTGGAGGATCGAGGAGAATCATCTACCTTGAAGGTGAACCCCAGTCACTGTCTAGGGATCTAGATGAGCTCCTACAGTAAAGTGAAGTGTATTGTGTGAAGAATGTGAAGCACAAGTTGGCCAATGAGCTCCCTGCTTCTACAAGTCAGCCTTTGCATGGCCGCCTCATTATCGTTCATAAGCATAACTTGGAGGGAGTTAGGCTGGATGGCAGAAACCTTTAGTAGCTTCCCATTCCAAACTGAATAAGATACAGATGTCCCTGCTGAACTGTCAGAACTTTCTGTGGCATGATCTCGCAACCAGCCTTTGCAATTTATCCCTTCTTCCAACCCTCCATGCAGCCTGTGCTTGAGCTAGATGGACTAGTTACCATTTCCTGGGCCCACTCATGCTGTCTGTCCTTCTCTATCCTTTTACTCTTGTCCTTTGCTCCCCACTGGTACCTTTCCTGCATCATATACAGATACCAAAATCCTAAAGATGCAAGACCGTTCTCAAATTCTTTCTGACATCTTTTATTACGATTTCTACAGAAGGTACTAATCTTAGTTTGCCTTGTTCTTGAATTCTTCTCTCCAGTAGGTTGTAAGCTCCCTCAAAGCAGGAACTGAGCATCCCTGAACTCACCTTTGTGTCTTTTGTAGCCTCTAGCACAGTGCCTTGTACATAAAGTAGCTCATGAGCAAAGTGAACAGAATAAATGGAGGCTGTGAAGAGTAGCCTTGTTTATTAAAGAAGATATATACTGTTATGAAAATTCTGGAAGTATACAATGTCTGGCGCATAATAGTTCTGGCTCAAATGCATTAATGAATTTTGAAGACCATTTGGATGAGGACATAAGGGAAATGGACTATTTCTGATATAAATGATCTATCAGATTGTTAGTAATACAGGTAGTACAATCTTGGTAGAAATAAGCGTTCTACAGAAATCACCTGGCTGTACAGAAGCTCTGGTTGATATTTTTCTTGTATCTGGCATAGAAGCAACCTTCCAGTTAGGATTTTGAGTTTGAGTCACAGTTAAATCTCTTAACAGCTCTGTCCCCATGAATATGTCTCTGAAGTGCTTAGCCTTGGTTTACTGTCTCTACAGTGGGGTCGATTGATTGCAAGAGCTGAATTATATAAGTATACTTTTTATAGACTGTGGAGCTCAATAAAAATTTCAGGTTCTTCCATATGCTTCTATAAGATAGGTAGAAAGAAGAGGAAGAGAGAGATCTCTGTTTTTTTAGGGGCCTGTCTTCCAGAGAGGATTTGGTGAACTCTTGGCTTGCCTTGATGAGAGCTTCACCTTTCAGAAAAAAACAATAAGAACTGCTTCTTTAGTCTTAGTTTGTTTGCCACAGAAGAACAACTTAGGGGGTGCCTGGGTGGCTCGGTCGGTTTAATGTCCGACTTTGGCTCAGGTCATGATCTCACGGTTCATAGGTTCAAGTCCCATGTTGGGCTCTGTGCTGACAGCTCAGAGCCTGGAGCCTGCTTGGGATTTTGTGTCTCCCTCTCTCTCTGCCCTCCTCCTGCTCACAATCTGTCTCTCAAAGATAAATAAACATGAAAAAATTTTTTTAAAAGAACAACTCGGTGTTGTGGAAATGAAGGGAACCCCAAGAATTTGCAGTAATAACTGCAGACAGTCAAGCTCCTTAGCATTAAGATAGGACATGTCAAATAGTTCAGAGTAATGGTTCACAGAGAAGTCTGTGGGCTAAAGAGAAACACAGTGTAAGAGAGCTAGATGAGTTTCAAAACTAGAATTCTGGGGGCACCTGGGTGGCTTAGTCGGTTAGGTGTCCAACTTTTGATTTCAGCTCAGGTCGTGATCTCATGGTTTTTGAGATCAAGCCCCATATTGGGCTCTCCACTGGCCATGGAGTCTGCTTAAGATTCTCCCTCTTCCACTGCCCCTCCCCCCCCTAAAAAAATTAGAATTTTGAACCCAGTAATGAAGGGGGACAATGAGGTGCCTCAAACGTTAATAATAATATTTATGGGCCCATCCAGTGTCCCAAGAGTGTTCTAAAGGCTCAAACCTCATTATCTCTTGTGATCTTCACTGTATTCCTATGAGGTGGCCTTGAATTGTTTGGTTTTAAAATGGTCATGTATAGAAAATGGAAAGAATATTAGTGAACTTTAGGATGAACTCCTGGAGGGTTATATTATTACCCTTGTATCTTGGGATTACCTGGAAAAGAAAGAGCTGGGATTATTTAAAAGAAAATGAGTTCACTAAAAATAAGTCATGCCAAACTTTTTTTAAAGTAGTTTCTAAGCTGAGAGATCAAAAAGATGCTGTGAGCATAATGTATCTTGATATCTGAAAAGAATTTTTTGAAGCCACTCATTATACATTTCTGGAGAGTATAAAAAAGAATAAGCTAGATAAATAGTACTATTAGGGGTTAGTAAGTTGTTTTACAGCAAATCTAGTGGTTTTTGACAAGGCTCTGTCTTGGGCATTGAACCGGTCAGCATATCAGTGACTTAGGTGAAGGCATAAATAGTATTTTATCATGTCTGCAAATGGCACATAGCTAGAGAAGACCGTTGAACATGTTGGATGCCATCATCAAGTTTAACAAGGTCCTACCAGTCTGCCACATATGCCACAATCATATGAAATTTAACAATAATAAATGTAAATCCATCACCTAGGGGTGAAAAGTAAATTGCCAAAGTACAGGCTGTGGGAGAACTATCCTCACAGGTCTAGTCAACATTAAGAACCAACTAGTGTTGAGCACAGTGCCTGACACTTAGTAGTTGTTTAGAAATGTTTGCTGAATGAATGAATGAATGAATTAGCAGATGCAGTAATACAACAGTTTTTTAAATCTTCTTAAGGGGTGCCTGGGTGAGTTGGTTGAGTGTCTGACTCTTGATTTCAGTTCAGGTCATGATACCAGGGTTGTGGGATCTAACCCCATCTCAGGCTCTGCCCTGAGCAAGGAGCCTACTTGGGATTCTCCTCCTCTACCCTTCTCCCTCACTTGCATGCTTTCTCTAAAAATAAAAATTAAAAAAAAATACATATCACCTGTCATCATTTTAAAAAAATCTCCTTAAATTTTAGACTTCATTAATGCATTCATGTGGCTGGATTAAAGGAGCTAATAGTCCCACCGTACTCATTCAGGACACATGACACAAGAACACTCTCAAGTCAGCGATTACCTTGAGGAGAGTCCCCAAAACAACAACCCTTTGGGCCTCATTTTTTATGACATCACAAATCAAAATGTTAAAGGATCTGGAGAAATAAAGGAGCCAAATAGAAGACATGAAAGAGATGAAAGTTGCCTTAAAATATTTGAAGAATATCATTTGAATTAAGGATAAGACTAAGTCTGTCTATAGTTCAGAAGAGCACAGTTAGGACTCATTGGTGGAAGTCAGAGGGAACAACAGATATTGGTTCTGTATTAGGAAAATCTTGGAGAGCAATCCAAAAGTGAAATGGGTTTCCCTACAAAGTAATTAGTTCCTTGTTCCTGGAAATGTGCTGGTAGAAGCTAAACTTTTATTGAAGGGATTTGTGAAATGGGATATTGAGCTAGATAATTTACAGTGTTCATATTCTGTGGCTCTGCTAAGACCAGAAGATTCCATGGGTGCTCAAGGAATTGCTTTGGAACTCCCTCCTATAAGATGACCTTGGGACTTCGTGTGCACTCAACAGCTTTTGTCACCTACCAGACAGTTGCACACTTGAGGAATCTCATAACTTCTCAAAATATCAAGCCCTCTGCAGATGTTTAATATAATTACTGTGCTGCCTTTCACTGGATGGTTTCTTTGCAGGGTGTGTGTGTGTGTATACATGTACTCTGTGTACTTTACATTTGTTCAAACTGCTATAAGAAAATTTCAAAACCTCCACACGGCATTCATCCCACTTGGGAGTCACCCAGGGTACTTTCAGGAAAAGCAATTTGACGGCTTACCTTTTATATGTATTTCCAAAGCACTAAAGTTACAAAGACTCAGTGTATAGGGCATGAAGATAAATAAGCAAAGGCAAACAAGAATATCCATCACAAGAGACATTAATGGCAAGAAGACCTTTTTTTTTAATGTGCAATTATTTTAAAAGAAGAGGAAAGGTTGACAGCAATGGCTTTCATCAAATATTGAAAAGTGCCAAAGAGCAAAGCCATTTGCCAAGCAAAGCAGAAAGCCCCGGACTACGGCTTCACGAGTTTGCTGCCTGCGGGCCAGGTCACTCTGAACTCTTTTGCCCAGGCAGACAAAATATTATCATTTCCAGTTCTTTAAAGCTGGCGCCCTACTTCATTGCTCTGACATTCAGTACCTCATAATATTTTTGACTACCAAGTCCACTGTTCCGAAAAGCACCCTTTGAAAATTCTTTTCCAAGAAAGCAGTATTTCACATCTTCATTGCTTGGGTTTGCTCTTTCATCTTTTGCCAGTCGCGGAGATGGTATTTAATCAGGCTAAGTTACATGGTTTCTGTGTCAAGAGGGTAGCCAGGCATGTAAATGGAGCTATAAAATCAAGCCCCAAATTGTCTGGGATACAAAGATGCTAAGTTTAGACGGAAAGGATTTGTAAACAACAAAAAAATAATAATAAACCAGTAGAAACTGCCCCTCACGTTGTTGAAGAGATTGTGGGTTAAAAAAAAAAATCAGAGTGGATACATGAATACTCTATTTTTCATCCAATAAATAGCTGTATTTTGCGTTTTCAGATGCTATGGTATGTGAGAAAATTGATGAAAATTAGAATCCTGGCCCCAGACTTTATGCTCTAGTAGTGAAGATAAGAAATAGATACAAATAGATACACTAATACCTACATTTGCATAGCAGTTGGTAGTTTTTGTATTTTCTTAGTTGACCACCACTGAAAACCAAAAGAGATAGAAAGGAAAACTCTTCTTAGCTGCATTTAATAGTTTAAGAAATGGACACCTAGCAAAATTAACAGGCCCAGGGTCACATAGCTATTAGGTATCTGAGCCAAAACTGGACTCTGAGTCCTGGAAAAGTACAGCTGGAAAAGTCAGGACAAAGTGTTACAAGACTAGGAATGAAGACAGCTGCCAGCCATTGGGAAGAAGGAAGACTTCGGGAAGTCGGGTGCATTTGAGCTGGATCTTGGTTTCAGATGAGTAGCCGTGATGGATCAGGAAAGAAAGCGATGGAGCAGAGGGCACTCCACACAGAGGGAAAACCTAATACAGGTTGTTCAGCTTGGCTGGGTAATGAAGGCAGGGGGAAGGTTGCAGCTAGTCCTGGGATCAGGAGGTTAGATGTTATTTAGGAACCACTAGGGAGCTATTAAAAGATTTCAGTTGCTTGCCTGTGTGCGGCTTTGAGAAGGCAATAACTTGGTCAGAAGAGTCCTTTAAGGAGCTCAAGCTGTCGGTCTAGATAAAATGTGCAGAGAGAAGCTTTTGGTGGGAACGTGAGGCAGGAATGTGGTGGACAAAGCCAGCGACAGAACAGAGTGGAGACAGAAACACCGTTTGAAGACGTGCAGTTTTCAGGCAGTTATCACCAAACTGGTTTCAGCTAGTGGTGAGTGAAGAGGGAATAAGAGAACGCAGTGTGCCGCAGCTGAAGAAACAAAGCTGTACCGATGACTGTTTTTCTGAGTGCGGTGTTCCTGGAGGTGGTGATGGACAGAGGTGTGGTTGACCCAGGAGAAGACCACTCTTAGCAGCTTCAGGGGACTGGCTTTGCACCCCTCCTGGAGGGGGGGACCTGATTATGTTATTACCTCTGTAGTATCTCCCCTCTATTTTGCCCTCTCTGCTGTGTGTATGTGTGTTGCATTAAGATAGGGCAAGGTGAGCACTGGAAAAGGGGGCTGGAGAGAGGGAGGCAACTATGTCTGCCCTCTCCTGCTCCAACGGTGCTGTCTCTGGAGAAGGTCGGAGAAACTTCCACCCCACAGGCTGCAAGCTCCTAGAGCCAGAGCTTTAGAATGTGTCTCAACTCAGTGTGACTGATGTGACAACAGTGAGTTTCCTGAGCAGGTGCCTGTCTGCCCTCTGGGGTAGTCTTACTGCTCTGAAGATAAAATAAGTATTGAAGCACTGAAGCATTGAAACTCCTTACTTTGCAGTAAAAAAGAAAAATGAAAAATGGAAGCCATAAGAGAAATGAGAATCACTGGATCAAATATGAAGAATGGTAAATGTCAAAGCACTTGATAATTTATCTGCTAACGGACGTTTTGAAGATGGAAGTTTCTGTGATTCTTCTTTTCCTTTTGTTTCCTCTTGCCATTGTCACAAGACCTAGGAGCATGAGGAATTTGTCATTTCAGCACTGCACTGCAACACAAAGCCAGGCAGAAGTATAGAATCCCCTTAAATAACAGCATGAGCACAACAGTAGGTTTTTCTCTCTGCAGTAGATATTGAATTGCCCCTCTCTAAACTTCATAATTTATATATGGAACGCTTTCCATGCAATCATTTTATTATTCATTGAAAGTTCATGTTCACAACATTTAATGTGCACCTGCTATGTGTAAAGTGCTCCACTGGGTACTATTTATAAAATTAAACTTAGTGATTCAGTTATGAAAATAAATCATGGCCCACATGCCCTGGAAAGCCTGTTAAAAGCAGGCAAGATGCCCATGAAAATATGTTTCCTTTGAATTCCACAGAAATCTCAGTTTGAGGAAGAAAACCAAGGCTATCTGTTTTAAGCCACTGTGTGTATCCTCTTCAACTGTTAATTTGAGGCACTGAGGTTGTGGTGTGAAGAGAATAAGGAGATGTTGAGTATACATGTCTATGACCTAATTGAAGTTTGGTGGCCCAAGTGGTATTCTCACTGGCCTGTAAACCTCCAGGTATTTGTAAAACTGCTCAAAACAATAAAGAAATGAGCTCTGAAAAGTTGAATTAGTCCATAGGTTTTGATCAATTTTCTCCCTCTTTTGGGTACCATATATGGCTTCAATTTCCAGCTGTGCAGTTATTGTTTAAATTCTGAACAACATTAAATAAAGAGGTAAAAATTCTGGCATATCCCATATTTATAATGCCTCGAGAATGTCTACTCATGTCTACTTTCTTCCTTCCCACTCTTTCTCTTCATACCACCATATATAAAATACTATGTTTTATATTAGAGTCAGAGAAAGGTCTTTTAGCCAGTCTGTCCTGCCAGGTCTTACCAATTGTTTTCTCTTGGTAAGCGAGTGGTGGTGAGCACATAGGCCTAAGAGAAGATCTCCTTACTCCTCCTGGCATCTCTGTATATCACAGAACCTAAGGCTATCTGGCCCTCTCCAGTCATGGTCAAATGGAAAAACAGATCTGGGCAGATTTTAGAAGCGGTGGGAATATCCACCTAGACAGCCTTATACATTTGGAGGAAGTCTTCAAATAAATCCTGAAAGTTTCATAGCGGTGACTGTTTTTTCTGGCAGTACTACAACAACAACAGGCTGGTTACTCCACGGGGAGGCACCAAGTTGGCATTTACACTCTTCAGAAAAGGTACCTGTGGAAAAATAGTCCAAGTTACTTGCTACAAATCATACAGCTTGACAGCAGCACAGTCTGGGTATATGTACGTAATTCACTTCTTCTTAATTTTTTTTTTGTATACTATAACGCATGTTTCTTGTGAAAAAAATTAGACAATGAGGATGAGCAAGAGGAAAACATCATCCAAGCACCCACCAATGACCATATTAAAGTTGACATATTTCCTTCTAAATTTCTGTATATTTTTTTCTGAACGAAATTATACTGTGACTCAACGCGTTTCTCACTCCACAAAATACCAGGACTCTGTCTGTGTTTTTAATGTGCGCCTATTCCATAGTATTCCATTTCATGATTACATTAAAATTAAAGTAGCTAGTGCACCCTCTCTTTTTATGCATATATGTTGTACCAAATGTTTCTTACATATTCCTGAAATGATTATTTCTGGCAACGAACTGTAGTTTGGCAATGGTACCTATGGATGAATTTGGAGGTGTTCTTGGGTCGACTCACTAAGCCCTTAGAAGCAAATCGGTTTGCTCCCAAGACCAAACTTGGGTCCTTAGAGCAAACCTCACCCGATGGGCTTTAACTCCCAAAGGCTCAGCTGAACAGATTTCAGCTCAGGGCTCAATAAATTCAAGAAAGTAATGGAGTAAAAAGCAAGACAGAAAACCAGAATCTTAAAGTTTGTAAGAATTTTTATTTAACAAGAAGTGGAAATGCTTGAGCTTAAGGATATATGTGAATAGATAGCTACCTACATAAAAAAAGAAAAAATCAAACAGAAAATAAGATAGTAGATCTTCTTCTTAGTCCTTCTTTTGCAACCATGGATACCTTAGGTTTTCTGAGCATTCTTAAATTGAAGATGGGTTGCAGAGGGACAGTATGACAGATAATACTCCATTCAATATATGTTTACAAAGGCCTAGCCATAGTTCGCATTCCTTTAGTCATGAAATAAACCACTCAGTTTCTTTTTTTCTTTTTTACTTTTTTTTTTCAATATATGAAATTTATTGTCAAATTGGCTTCCATACAACACCCAGTGCTCATCCCAAAAGGTGCTCTCCTCTCAGTTTCAAATTCTAGTCTTGCCACTTAGGTGTCCTTGTGTAAGTTCCTTCACTTACCTGACGTTCACTTTTGTCATCTGGAGTTATTCCACTTTGATAGGGTTGCAGTGAATAGAAATTAAGTGTTGAAAGCAACTACGGGCGGCACCCAGCTCCATTGTAGTGCTTAATAAATGAATTGGTGAATTAATGGATTTATGCGTTCAGGAGCTTATTTGGATTTCAATTGACTTTTGATGGATTCTGCTTGCTTATTGTACTTATCACTGTCTGAAATTGTTTGTTTTCAGATGTGCTACTTAGTGTCTGTCTTTCCATGAGCACAAAGCATCCTCAACAACAGAGTGGGTTACAAGTGTCTAGAATAATGCCTGGCACGCAATGTGTTGAATATTTATGGTTCCAACTTGCTTGCATTCTTTCTAGTAACCCAGCCTTGTGACCTACAGGCTGTTTAGCAGAGACTTGCCCTTTCTCATCCTTTTCTCATCCTTGGTTGGTATGTGCTTGGTTCCAGCTGTACTCCGTTACCTGAAGAACGATGGGAGGATTCATTTGGTGGTTTTCAACAACCTGCATCTGGCTGATGGCAGGCGGCACAGGGTCCTCCTGAGACTCACCAACTTGCGGCGAGGGACTGGCTCTGTAGAGCTCTACATGGATTGCACCCAAGTGGATTCTGTTCACAATCTCCCCAGAGCCTTTTCCGGCTCTTCCCAGAGTCCTGAGTCCATTGAATTAAGGACCTTCCAGAGGAAGGCACAGGTAGAAACCCATAAGCCATTCTCCAAAGTGGAAAGAGCCCAGACTCAGTGAATGCAGAGGAGTATGCTGAGGTCATGTGTGGGTCTCATTCTGGATGCATAATTAGCATTACCTGTAGAACTTAAAAACCTATTGAAAGAGGGCCTAGGCTCAAGGCAAATTGAATTAAATTCTGTAGAGGTGGTGCCTAGGCCTAGGTATTTTTAATAATACTGATTCTAGGGGTGCCTGGGTGGCTTGGTCGGTTAAGCATCCAACTTCGGCTCAGGTCATGATCTCACGGTCCGTGAGTTCGAGCTCTGCGTCGGGCTCTGTGCTGACAACTCAGAGCCTGGAGCCTGTTTCAGATTCTGTGTCTCCCTCTCTCTCTGTTCCTCCCCTGTTCATGCTCTGTCTCTCTCTGTCTCAAAAATAAATAAACCTTAAAAAAATTTTTTTTAAATAATAATAATAATACTGATTGTAATCAGAAGCTAAAATTGAGAGCCTCTGAAGTTGGAAAGGAAAAGCAAAAATTTAAAGAACAATCTTAGAGGGGCCCCTGACTGGCTCGGTTGGTAGAACATGCAGCTCTTGATTGTGGGTTCCTGAGTTTGACCTCCACATTGGGCCTAGAGATTATGTAAAACAAAAACAAAATCTTAGAGCAATAGGATGATCTATTTTAAATTTTTCTATAATTTTACTGTTTTTAATGAAAGCGAAAAAGAATGATTGGAAACTCCAAGCACTAGGAACAACATTTTTCATGTGTCATATTAGAGCAATCCTAGCAAAAAAGACCTTACTGTCAACTTAGTTCCATGAGGCCTTAAAAGTCTCTTCACCCCTTTTCTGTTTTATGATATGTTGATGGTATTTTTTATTATATCATGGCACCTCCCCTAGAAATTGCCACATATATTGCTTTTAAATTTTTGTGCCAGGAAATAATGTGTTTCCTATAAAGAACTAGCATTCTTTGTCCTTCCCATTTATTATAACTGGTCATAGTTCTTGAATTTTACCTTCCATTGATGTAGAAGTCAATGCCAAAATCAGTAACTGTGTTCATCTGTTACAGCCCATAATGTTATCTTCTGTGTCTCAATCTACATTTCCATTTCTACTTTATTTTATTGTATGTGCTTCAGTTACAAGCTGCTCTGATCCCTTTGTACAAAGAGACTGGGTATAAGCAATAATTTCCATTACAACTAGGAATGCTGAGAAGTTTTACATAATAATATAAAAACAATGAATCTGATACTGGAATTTTGTGTTTGGAGAATAGGAAGCATTTTCAAGCAGAAACTTCAAGAAAGCTAAAATGCAAGGGTTCTTTTGTTTTTGCAGAAAAAGAGAAAAACACAAATAGTCTTAGTATAGATTTTTATATAGAGAAAAAAATAGTGAATAGAGAGATATGCAAAACTTTATTTCTGAATCCCCAAAGTAGCCCAAATAATCAGAATGACAGTCACAAATTGTGTCACTGACCATTTCAGAATTTAGTGTGTACCACTAAATAAGTCAATTTCTAAAAGCCAGGAGTCAGCCATGTCAAGGTCATCAGAAACTAAACTCATTGGAATTTTTCCAAAAGTTCTAAATCCTTAGACTATCAAAGACTACAGTATTTTGTCTTCATAGTCACCTTCTTATTTATTCAGTCAGCTAACAAATAGGCATACTCTAGGCGTTAAGGAAAGCATAGTGGGCAAAACAGTCATGGCCCTGCCTCCATAGAGCTTATAGCCTGATGTCCAAAACAATATCTGTTATATAGCATGTGTTGCGTATTAACTTAACAAAATTAGAAAACAGAACTACTCTGAAAATACTTAGTGTCCTTGTTTTATTTCTTTATTACTTACATATTTTTTAATTTAAATTTTAATCAACATACAGTGCAGTATTGGTTTCAGGAGTAGAATTCAGTGATTCATCCCTTACATACATCACCCAGTGCTCATTATCGCAAGTGCCCTCCTCAATACCCATCGTCCATCTAGCCCATCCACCACCCACCTCCCTCCATCAACCCTCAGTTCTCTGTTGTTAAGAGTCTCTTGTGATTTGCTTTCCTCTCTGCTCTCTCCCACCTTCCTATATGTTCATCTGTTTTGTGTCTTAAATTTCACATATGAACATCCTCATTTTTTTTTTAATATATGAAATTTATTGTCACATTGGTTTCCATACAACACCCAGTGCTCATCCCAAAAGGTGCCCTCCTCAATACCCATCACCCACCCTCCCCTCCCTCCCACCCCCCATCAACCCTCAGTTTGTTCTCAGTTTTTAACAGTCTCTTATGCTTTGGCTCTCTCCCACTCTAACCTCTTTTTTTGTTTGTTTGTTTTCCTTCCCCTCCCCCATGGGTTCCTGTTAAGTTTCTCAGGATCCACATAAGAGTGAAACCATATGGTATCTGTCTTTCTCTGTATGGCTTATTTCACTTAGCATCACACTCTCCAGTTCCATCCACGTTGCTACAAAAGGCCATATTTCATTCTTTCTCATTGCCATGTAGTACTCCATTGTGTATATAAACCACAATTTCTTTATCCATTCATCAGTTGATGGACATTTAGGCTCTTTCCATACTTTGGCTATTTTTGAGAGTGCTGCTATAAACATTGGGGTACAGGTGCCCCTATGCATCAGTACTCCTGTATCCCTTGGGTAAATTCCTAGTAGTGCTATTGCTGGGTCATAGGGTAGGTCTATTTTTAATTTTCTGAGGAACCTCCACACTGCTTTCTAGAGCGGCTGCACCAATTTGCATTCCCACCAACAGTGCAAGAGGGTTCCCGTTTCTCCACATCCTTGCCAGCATCTAGAGTCTCTGATTTCTTCATTTTGGCCACTCTGACTGGCGTGAGGTGATATCTGAGTGTGGTTTTGATTTGTATTTCCCTGATAAGGAGCGACGTTGAGCATCTTTTCATGTGCCTGTTGGCCATCCGGATGTCTTCTTTAGAGAAGTGTCTATTCATGTTTTCTGCCCATTTCTTCACTGGGTTATTTGTTTTTCGGGTGTGGAGTTTGGTGAGCTCTTTATAGATTTTGGATACTAGCCCTTTGTCCGATATGTCATTTGCAAATATCTTTTCCCATTCCGTTGGTTGCCTTTTAGTTTTATTGGTTGTTTCCTTTGCTGTGCAGAAGGTTTTTATCTTCATAAGGTCCCAGTAATTCACTTTTGCTTTTAATTCCCTTGCCTTTGGGGATGTGTCGAGTAAGAGATTGCTACGGCTGAGGTCAGAGAGGTCTTTTCCTGCTTTCTCCTCTAGGGTGTTGATGGTTTCCTGTCTCACATTCAGGTCCTTTATCCATTTTGAGTTTATTTTTGTGAATGGTGTGAGAAAGTGGTCTAGTTTCACCCTTCTGCATGTTGCTGTCCAGTTCTCCCAGCACCATTTGTTAAAGAGACTGTCTTTTTTCCATTGGAAGAACATCCTCATTTTTAAAATAAGGATGATATGGGAATGCAAGCTTGTACAGCCACTCTGGAAAACAGTATGGAGGTTCCTCAAAAGACTAAAAATAGAACGACCCTACGGCCCAGCAATTGCACTACTAAGCATTTATCCATGGGATACAGGTGTGCTGTTTCGAAGGGACACATACACCCCCATGTTTATAGCAGCACTATCAACAATAGCCAAAGTATGGAAAGAGCCCAAATGTCCATCGATGATGAATGGATAAAGAAGATGTGATATATATATACAATAGAGTATTACTCAGCAATCAAAAAGAATGAAATCTTGCCATTTGCAACTACGTGGATGGAACTGGAGGGTATTATGCTAAGTGAAATTAGAGAAAGACAAATATCATATGACTTCACTCATATGAGGACTTAAAGAGACAAAACAGATGAACATAAGGGAAGGGAAACAAAAATAATATAAAAACAGGGAGGGGGACAAAACAGAAGAGACTCATAAATATGGAGAACAAACTGAGGGTTACAGGAGGGGTTGTGGGAGGGGGGTGGGCTAAATGGCCAAGGGGCATTAAGGAATCTACTCCTGAAATCATTATTGCACTATATGCTAACTAATTTGGATGTAAATTTAAAAAATAATAATAAAATAAGGATGATAACTTTACACTGGCAGTTAACATAAACTTTTTCTTTCACAAGTATACAATAATGAGTAGATTAAAAATTATAAAATAAAGAGGTGAGGAAATTGACTTTGTGACTAGAATGATTGATATCAACCAATAATGTGAAAGTATGATTCCAACTACCTGATAATCAGAGAGTATACTGTTTATTCATTCTCCTAGCCCAAGGAAATCAGGGTCTTTGCTAAAACCTGGAGCTGAGACATCCTAAAAACAACAGCGTTTAAAATTGAGATCAGTGTCTTATTTATTACAGTCTAAACTCCATAACTAAATTCCAGACAATTCTTAAGAGGTGTCTGCCACAAAATAGCTTGTTTACCATGAAAGCAAAAGCCTTTCCTCTGCTCGGAGACACCTTGATGAACCCTCAGGCCAAGTTGGATGCCAGCATTTTCCTAGGTTATTGGCTACTTCCATATTTGCTTCAGTCAGAAGGATAGGGCTGGCAGGTTTTAGGAAAAATCAAACCCACAAAATTATGCAAGCTGTCAGAGTCTAAGTATACAGGGCTACTTACTCTGTTATGAAAATTATGTGAGTATGCAAGCACATTGGTTTTTTTAACAGTGTCAGCAATGTGTGGTATGAATGTGATTTCTTCCAGGATTCCTTGGAAGAGCTGAAGCTGGTGGTGAGGGGCTCACTGTTCCAGGTGGCCAGCCTGCAAGACTGCTTCCTACAGCAGAGTGAGCCACTAGCCACCACAAGCACAGGTATGGGCTCTTGGGCAATTTGCACACCTTCATCAGTACAGATAAACCCTGAGCCCCCAAGTGGGCTGGCTCCCATCACTGAAAGGTGAACTTCAGTAGAGCACAGGTACAGGATGTGTCTACAGAAATCAGGCTCTTGTGCTAAAGAGCGGGACAAGAAATATTTCCATTGTGCTTTTATTTTTATAACTCATGAATTTGGGCTAACAGCCAATGGCATCATTATCATTTTTTTTTTAGGTGAATTAGATGAATTACCCCAAGTTAAATTCCTCTCCTCGGGTTTTTGTCATGATGATTCTCTGGGAAACCATTTGCTTTTGAGCCATGGTAGAAATGTCTGTTAGTGGCTGAATGCTCCTTGCCTTTTGCTATTGCTAGGAGACTTTAATCGGCAGTTCTTGGGGCAAATGACCCAACTCAACCAGCTCCTGGGAGAGGTGAAGGATCTTCTGAGACAGCAGGTAACAAGGCCACAGCATCGAAAATCCCTAGTCCTGTCAAAGAAGCTCATCATACGAGCTAGTGGAGCTGCTGAGGCAGCAGGGGCAGGGAGATGGACCTGGAGGCAGACCTCAGGTGGCCCCGTGCGGCCCACTACCCCGGAGGTCTGTTCGAAGGGCTCTGGAAGTGGGGGACAGGTATGTGATGGCTCTCCTTGGAGCCATCAAAGGCTACATTAGCACTACTTTAAGAAGTGTTTACTAGATTGCTACACATGGATTCTTTCATTCCTGGATTCTATATCAGATACTCCTTTTCCATCCTGTTTTTCCCTTCCCATTTCTAAAGGTCAAGGAAACATCATTTTTGCGAAATACCATAGCTGAGTGCCAGGCTTGCGGTAAGTGTTGTTCTAGTAACTGCTTCATCCTGAGTTGGACGAGCAGGTGAGGACTGATGAAGGGCCATGGAGTGAGGCTACACCGACTATGGTTTCTGGAGGTTTGGCACAGAGTTGGAGGGAAGGGAAGTTCATTGGAAAATCAAATAGCATTTTGAATCAGCTACGTTTTTCTGGTGGTCAAAAAGTCTGCGGATTATTGGTTTTCCTCTAGGTCCACTGAGCTTTCAGTCTCCAACCCCAAACACGCTGGTGCCCCCTGCATCCCCAGCGCCCACGACATCCTCGACACCCCCAGTGCGCCGCTGTGATTCTAACTCCTGTTTCCGCGGCGTCCGATGTACTGACACCAGAGATGGCTTTCAGTGTGGGCCCTGCCCCGAGGGCTACACAGGAAATGGGATCACCTGTTCTGATATTGATGAGGTAAAAGTTCAGCCTCCCCGGGACAGGGGCTCCCTAAGTATCTTGTACACCCTACAGCTTATGGAAAAGGAAGCCAGGTTGATGATGCTGGGATGACATGGGCTGTTCTCCAGGTGACATAAATACTCTCCCTCGTGAATCCTTAGCGAGCACAAGACCATGAGCAGCGGGATGAAGGAGGCATGACACCTGATTGTGGCTCTGTTTGTAATAACTCCTCTCTGTGTTCCCGGCTGTTCTGCTGGGCCATGTCACTATAATGCTGAGATTTGTACCCCAGCACCGATTATTTCTCTCATGCAGTCAGTGTTACACTTTGGATTTTCCTACACTTCTGCAAACACGGGAGGGGGAATATCTGTGTGAGGGTATATTTCAGGGGTCGCAACTAACTTCTTCAGGTTACATGTGCAGAGGGGAATCTCAGACCAGCAAAGCCTGTTGAGGAGATCCTATAACCTGTGAGTAACCAAAAGTGTTGAGGGATGGAGCCAGAAGGACATACAGCAAACACAGGCTGTTTGGCCGGCTTGCAAAAGCCTCTAAAGGAGATTGTTTCAAGACTGTGGTTAGCCAGTCTTTAGTCCAGTCCCAAAGCAGTGTTCACAGTAGGTAGCAAGGCCGCCACCAGAATATGCCTTTCCCCTCCCACCAAGCCAGAGGAGGACTAGAAGGAGAAAGAACGGTGCCTGCAAAGAGGTTAGGTGTGTGTGCACACACACAAACACACACACAGCTCCTTCAGGCTCGTGGTAGCACTCAGCTGATTACTTTCCCAGGTAGTAAGCAATTAAGATGGTCTGTAGTAATCCCTCACTTGGAGAGACGTCTGTACATGTTTCACAGAACTGCATCTGGTTTTTATCTGTGAGCTGGAATTTTCCTCCTTTTGAAAGGGCAGGAAGTGGTCATGTTTTTTACATTAGTTGAAGCGGTTAAAAAAAAAAAATCAGAACCAATCTCCTAGACTACCAAGAGCCTTGGAACATCCGTGGACTCTATAGGGCATGAAGGCAGGCACAGACCCTAATAGATCACATCTTGTTGAAAAAAGCAACAGCTACCCTGGCCTTGTCTTCTTGAGATTTTTTCATTTGAGAATTTGGTTTAGTAATGCATTTGGATTCATCTAATAGCCACCTGACAGGCAGTCCAGGAACACTGTCCTTCCATGGTGGTTTTAAATTACAAGGTAGAATATCAGAGAATTTACACTGGGAGGTAGACTGATTATCGTTAAGGACCTTTTCCACTTGGCCATGCCGTTATTTGTAATACAGCAAAGCCCACTAGAAGTCAGCCTTATACTGTGTGTGTCTGAGATTCCATCTATAACTATGAAATTAGAAGCCTTTATATCCTTTTACCATCTTGGTCACCAAGAAATGGACAGTTAAGTAGATAAGCATGTACAAATAGATGAATGAGAGTTTGTGTTTTCTCCATGTGGCTAAAGACTTTGGGTTTTTTTGTTTCCAGTGCAAATACCATCCCTGCTACCCAGGTGTGCGCTGTGTGAACTTGGCTCCTGGCTTCAGATGTGATGCGTGCCCCATGGGCTTCACAGGGCCCATGGTGCAAGGTGTTGGGATCAGTTTTGCCAAGTCAAACAAGCAGGTGGGCTGAAGTTACGGTCTTTCTACTCACTTTTTATCTTAATTACCAACAGAAAACCTTGGGTTTGTTACCACCTCTTTAATTATAACCCTTTACCTCCTTGAACAGCCAATGCCATGTGGAATGTCATGGTGCACAAAGGAAAAATAAGGAAGTTTTCCAACTCATTTCTGAGTATAGATGTTCATAATATCTAGTAGGGAGGAAACTATCAAATCAGGATAATAGAGTATCACTAGGAAAACAATGAGTGGGGTAATACTAAATATGTGGTATGATGTCAGACTTATTCTGTTAGCCATTGAACGTTTTGTCCTGCAGAATAACTTGAGAATCAAGGAAGCAAATAAAAGCTTTGAAAAATTGGGTCACTTTTATAGAGTCATTGTTGCTGATAAGAAGCTGTTTTAGAGATGAGAGGATTTCAAGAGTAGAAATAATCCCCTGAGGAAACCCCCCTTCTTCTTATATAAGCTATAAACTGCCATAAAGCACTTGAGCACTTTGTGACAGTCTCCATTTATTTCCAAATGTTCTACTATATCCTGGCCATTATTTAACTGACTGACTGTGAAATTCTTTTTGATGTCTTCAGCCCTTAAAAGTGGTTGGTCTATAAATATATTTTACTACCTTAGGGAAATTATTAGGTATGAAGAAGGGCAAGGGTTCATTATTTCCTAGCTGCCTATCAAGGGATTCTAGAGGGCATCATTTTTTAAGACTAGAAAAAGGAGGCAAGCTGGACATATACGAGTGACAAGAAACCATTAGAGTAATGACCCAAAGTTTTTCATCCTCTCCTCTAAAGACAAAAATCTCCAAGACTAAACCAAGGAAAATAGACGAAATGAAATAGACAGTGCTTTGTGTGAGAGAGTAAGAAGCAGTGCCCAGTGGATTTCCAGTAATATGGTAGACTCAACTGAAGTAGAAGGAGCCACCTTGCTAAAACTTAACAAGTTAATGCTTATGGGAGGTAGGAGCTGGGTATCAGTCCTAGGAGTGGGAATCAGGGGTTTTAGCACCTGTGTAGGTATAGCAGACGTAGTCCTGGACCTTTAGAAAGACCTACCACGCCTTCATAAAGCCATGAACCCTACCCATGCATTACAAGGAGATGAGAAAACTACTAGCCCCCAAAATCAACAAGGAAACTTCATGTCATCTTTGGGACATGGTTGACAAAAAGGAATATTTGCCACAACAAGTCAGAGCTCCAGGTTTGTGCCGTATACCGTTATGAGCTTCAAATCTATGTTACTAATACCACATGGAAATACAAGCCAGAAAATTAACATAAAAATTAGCCCTGGTGCAGTAAAATCCCTAGGGCCCTGGCTAATGTCAAAGTCATACCAGAGACTCTGAAACCCAGTGCCAGTAGAACATGCAAAAACAGGGCGCTAAAGGTATGTTGTTCATAAACATTTTGTTCATAAACAAAAATGGTGATTTATGTGAATGGTGATTTAAGCTACCCTGAGGATACATGATAAATATAAAACAGTTCAAAAGGATAAAGAGGCCAAGGAAGGAATAGATATCATAATTTAAAAATAGGGCAGTGTTGGGGCGCCAGGGTGGCTCAGTCGGTTAAGCGTCCAACTTCAGCTCAGGTCATGATCTCACGGTCCGTGGGTTCGAGCCCCGCGTCGGGCTCTGTGCTGACAGCTCAGAGCCTGGAGCCCATTTCAGATTCTGTGTCTCCCTCTCTCTCTGCCCCTCCCCTGTTCATGCTCTGTCTCTCTCTGTCTCAAAAATAAATAAACGTTAAAAAAAATTAAAAAGAAAAAAAAAATAGGGCAGTGTGAAAAATAAAAGGCAACCTTGAAAAACAGGTTAAACTTACTCAGTGAAAAATGTAATCAATGACATTAAAAACTCAATTAGGTGGGCAAGACAGCTAGCAGAGAATATATAGAATGGAAGGTGCATCTAAGGAAATCATCCAGGATGCAGCACAGAAAAATAAAGATATGTGAAAATATGAACAAGAGGTTAAGAGTCAAAAGGAGAAATTAATGAGAAAGTCCAATATTGGCTTATATTGGTAGTTCCAAAGAAAGAATTGAAAGAGTAGGAGCAGAGGGAAGCTGAGAATTTTCCAGAATTGAAGAAAGCTAGGAATCCTCATACAGAAGTACATCTAGTACCAAACAGGATATAGAAGTCCTTTCCTGAGTAAAAAGTTTGCAGGAACAGATGAATCATACCAGTTGTGTTTTCTGAACAACCTTAAATCCCAAGGCGGCAACTATCACTTGAAATTAGGTCAAGTACAGATTGGTACAAACACAGGGAGGTGGCTAAAGCGACGCTCCTGTTATCATTTTACCTGAAATCCCATGTCTTCACCCAAAGATATCAAAGCAAAATTTATTTGCACTTCTGCTTAAATGGAGTATGTCTTTAAACTTTCCTGTACTAGGTCTGCACTGACATTGATGAGTGTCAAAACGGAGCGTGTGTTCTCAACTCTATCTGTATTAACACTCTGGTAAGTATTTTTCATGGATGATGTTATCAAAGCAGACCAGTTGTTGAGACAATCATATGTTTATAAATCATAACCCCAAACACACATAGAACAGGTGGGTACAACATATTTGGTTGGCAAATGAAGATAAAAGTTTATGTTGAAAAATAGTCTTTCATGTGAGAGTAATTTTATAAGTAATTTTTATATGAGAATAATTTTCTAACTGCTGTATTTTAATCATAGTTGCAATGTTGGGCTTTTAGAATATATTTTTAAAATATTTTATTTTAAAAATATGAAGAACTTCTTAGTTTATACAGTTCAGAATATACATTTTATTGGTGATGACACAATCCCCAAATAGTATTCATTATTTTTATAAATCTCTCCAAAAGTCATTCGTATTAAAATGCTTAGCTCTTAAGAGGTCTAAAGTGTATATATTTAGATATGGTTTTATTTCTGAAAGTTCTTGTCAACTGATTCCGAGATAGAGGTGTGGCCCAGTAACCATCAAGAGACCTGCTGATTCCATTTGTGACTGCTTCAAACTTTGTCTCTAGGAAAATTACTCTAGTTTGCTTGTATGTAAAAACATTTTATAGGGGCGCCTGGGTGGCTCAGTTGGTTAAGGGTCCGACTTCGGCTCAGGTCATGACCTCACAGCTTGTGAGTTCGAGCCCTGCCATCAGGCTCTGTGCTGACAGCTCAGAGCCCGGAGCCTGTTTCGGATTTCTGTGGGTGTCTCTCTCTCTCTCCCTCCTCCACTTGTGCTCTGTTGCACTCTCTCTCTCTCTCTGAAAAATAAACATTTTTTTTAATTTAAAAACATCTTATAAATATCAAGCCCCTTATTTTAGTCCTCACAACAACCATGTCACTAGGCACTATTATTCCCGTTTGACAGTTGAAGAAACAACTCCAGAAAAGTAACTGGGCCAAGACCACACCTCTCCTAAGACTTCCAGCTGCAGTCTGTGTTCCTATCCACATACTCGGCTACCTAGGAATATATAGGGATTGTTGCTTCTTAGCTTTTCACCAGTCCCTTATCAGTGAGTCTGCAGATAGAGATTTGGGAGACACTGACATAAAGGTAATAACTAAAGTCACCCTGGGGGAAGAAAACTAGATGGTGGAACCATCTAGCAAGTAGAACTCCGGAGAACCTGAAAAATGGGCCAAGGAAAAAGAACAAGAGCCAAGAAAAGGAGAGAACCGACCAAATGGAGCAATCCGGTAAGGCCAGTAGATCGAGGAAGACCACTGAAGAGCATCCTTTGGAGTTGGCAGTAAGAGGTTGTTAATGACCGAAATCATTGAACCCTACAGGTGACATGGGTGTCTTTCATGAAATGTAATTTCATCTCAGTAAAGCTGTTAAAAAAAAGTCACAGCCGGTAGAAGGGCTGCTGTAGCAGGGCTGACAGCTCATTTGCCAGGCTTCTCCACGGAGCCTACCTCATCAAGAATTCTCCGTGCAAGGCCATTGACATTTCTCTGTACAACTGTTCTTTGTCATTCCATTTTTAAAAAGCCAAAGGAACAGTTAAAAAAAAAAACCTTGTTTTTTCCTAACATGCTTTTCAATCAAACCGTCTCCCTTGTCCTGAGAATAAATGCTCTCTGCCTCCCAGGGCCTCACTGGCACCATCAGCCCCTTCCCCTTTTGTCTTCCACGGCAGAGCTGGCAAGTCCTGGTAACAGTGGTTCACTCTAGCCTTCTTCTGCCCTCCCCGCTCTTCCCTCACGTCCGTGTGGCTCGCTGCAGCTTCCAGGCTGGCGGTGTCTTCCTCAACATTCGCACAGTCTTCCAAGATGTACACATGGGCGGAGAGGCAGGCATGGGTGTCCCTAAATCTTGGCATCACTGAGTACCTACAAAAATAAACACAACTGCAGTCGCCTCGCTCACAGTTCTGAGCCCCAGCTCATCATCTGATCTTTGCAGGGATCTTACCGCTGCGGGCCTTGCAAACCGGGGTACACTGGTGATCAGACAAGGGGATGCAAAACTGAAAGGAGCTGCAGAAATCCTGAGCTGAATCCTTGCAGTGTGAATGCACAGTGCATTGAAGAGAGGCAAGGGGATGTGACATGTGTGGTAAGTTGTCTGTCACCTGCTCAATGATTTTTTTCCTCTTCCATTTCAAACACCAAGCCCTCCCCAGTTTCTCCTTGCTTCCAGGTAAAAAGTACTCAGAAGTGAAAACATTTCAATTGAGATAAACACAGAATTTAATAGTAACAGGGTCAGCTGAGTTCGCGGAGAGCAATGTGAAGTCCATCGAACATCAGGTGCCTTTTCTCTCCCTGTCAGTCATGGGTCAACACCATTCTCTCAGGCACATCAGTGGTAGAGCCCTCCCTCCACTCTAGCACAGAGTAGATATCTACCCACAGAGTGGTAGATACCCTCTGTGGAGGGCCAAGAAGTGGGCGGCAAGAAGCGAAGGGGCCGCCTTCCCTCCCTCCCATCCACCGCCCTATTTATTCAGGGAATGTTTTAGCATACTGCCATCCTTTCTAGCTGTCCTTAGAACCTGGCCTGATGCTCCAGGAAGCAGGTTGGAGGGAAGCAGTAGGCTGTTGCAACTCTCAGAGAACCCTCCTGTCTCCTGCCAGTGAACGCGAGGGGACAGAGGGCACTTTTCTGTCTCCACCTGCACCCAGATTCAGGAATAGCTCAGCGGATGGCCACTCTTCTCCCTATGCATTACCCAACCCTGGAGCCCATCTGGGGAGGAGCTGGCTGGCAAGAGAGTTGACGTGGGTCTCGGGCCAGGTGGGTGCATGCTGGGCCCTTGGTGAAGAAGAAGGCCCTTTCTGACACCCACTCCTAAATCCCAGGCTCCAGAGTCCTCAGGGCTTCTAGACACTGAGAAGTCAGCCACTTCAGCTGCTTCCCAGTAAGTCAGGCCCATGGCAGGTGGCCCTTCAGACTGTGGGACTCCCAGGTTCACGACGGTCACTCCTGAGCTGCAGGATGGATTCTGGGAGACGCTTTCTCTCTTGTCTATACCTTGAACTTAGGCTTCTTTATCATTATTCTCACAAAATTTTCTACTGGGAGCATATCGCTTTTCAAATATTGGAAAGGAGAAGAATCAGAATGAAGTTGAAGAAATGTAATAACACGCATTCTCTCTGGCAGCACAGATAGTCTGTAACAAGGTCCTGACAAAGGAGCAAGCTGGGTCAGAGGGAAAAACCCCACAACTTGCCTAATTCCTGTTGGCTGGGCATGTTTATTACCATTGAGAGGCGAGTGTAAATCTGTGTTTAAATCCTAATTTTCTGTGAACAAATTAATGACTTCCCTGGGATGGTGGGTGATGGAGCTCTTAATATGTTTTTGAATTTGTAATAAGGCACGACGACAGATGGTAAAGGATTAATACACTTGGTGTGACTACTAAAATAATTTAATCTGCCAGAAAATGGCTCATTAAAAATGTATTTGTTCCTAGAGGAAATTTTTTCTTTCATTAAAATGAGTCAAGGACCATACCCCATGGCCAAGCTTTCCAGGCCTTCTGAAGGCCCGCTGAAGCAACTGCACGGAAATAGGGGCACTTACAGGAGGGGTGTCTTTGGCCTCCTGCCTTCTAAATTCCTGGTTGCAGAAGGAAAGCATGGATGATTGAGAACAGGCAGGCTGCCGCTTAGGAAGTCACTGGTCTTCAATCACCTTCTTTTGATTAGCAAGGCCAGGAAATTTAATGTTTATTCATGTCAAGTTCTTTTTCCCTAAACCCTGCTTTTGTTCCTCAGGCTCTCTGTCCTCTCCCTGACTTTCTGGTTCCCTGTCGTTTTCCAGGTCCTCTTCCTCACTGTTAATTCCTCTGTTCTGCCTTCCCCCTCTGCAGGTGCCTGTCCTGTTCCTGGGCTGGACCCCCAAGTCCTACCTCATGCCCAGGGCACCACTTACTGAATAACTTCTTTTGTCTTCGGTTTGCCAGCGATCCTTGCTCAATAGCCTAGTTGTCTCACCTACAATGGGGTAACAATGACCTTGCAGTGTCATTGTAAGGATTGGAGACAATGGGTGTAGGGTCTGATACAGAATAACTATTGACGCCTCTTATGCTGGCAATGAATGAGGGCTGGTGACGACAGGGTACTTGGGTAGACTTTTCCAGGGGTGGAGAGAACACACAGGCCCAGCCCTGGACCTGTGGGAATCTTCTTCTGCTAAAGGGCATGAATAAAGGTAAAGCACCTTGGAAGGTTACTCTTTTGATGGAAATTGATTTAGAAGACTGTTAAAATCAGAGATATGACTGCAGTTCAAGAATGATAAGGGAAGTGGCACAAAAGCCACATGCATTCGTTTCTGCTGGGAGAGGAAATTGAATAATCATGTGGAGAACAGGTTAATAGTAACTCTGAATTACAAATACCCTTTGAACCAGGAATTCCACACTAAGACACCAGTACATGTGCAGAATGACCTATGTACTAGAGTAACCTGTTGTAGCCTTGTTTGCAATAGAAAAATGTTTTAAAAACCAGACACCCATCAGTAGAGGACTGGTTGAATTCATTAAGGCACATGCCTACCACTTTGGGTATGATATATCTGTGACCACTAAAAAGAGTGACATGATCTACATGGAGTGATATGGAAAGAGCTCCAAATAAAGTACAGAACAGTGGATATAGGTGCTGTCATTTGTGTTAAAAGTCAAAAGAAAAAGAATGCGTGTATTTGCTTGTCTGTGCATGTTGTATCTGTGGAAGTATACATAATAATGGATGGCCTGAGCCAAAAAAATAGGAATGGGGAGGAGTCTTGGTTCTATCTCCCTTTGTACCTTTTGATTCGTAAGACTATTCAAAAAATAATAGTTTTAAAATCCTACCCAACAAGGCGGTGTAGCTCTGGGCCCTCCCTCTGGGGAAGCACATATGATTAGCAGGGATTCACAGGGTCAGAGCTGAGGCCCTTGTCAGCCACCTGCCTCCTCCCAGGCTTGGCTTCCCGAACTTCTCCTGCGCTTTCCCTTCACAGTGTGGCATTGGTTGGGCTGGCGATGGCTATATCTGCGGAAAGGATGTGGACATTGACAGTTACCCCGACGAAGAACTGCCGTGCTCTGCCAGGAACTGCAAGAAGGTAAGGAGGGCACACAAGAAAAACACCACATTTGCTGTGGGCTGTCCAGAGCCAGAGCTTATATGGGGGAGGGTTCCATTTAAAACTGCATTTTGAAAGTAGCTGCATGTCAAACATAGCCAAACAGCCATCAACAGGAAAGTCAGGCGGCTACAGTCAGTCTTGAGGTTAGAAATCATTTCTGACCTAAGACAGATGTAGATGGGGGTGGGGAAATACGGAGAGGTTGGTAAAAGGGTACAGACGGGATACGAAGGGATAAGAAGAATAAACCTGAGGATCTAATGTATAACACGGTGACTATAGTTGTTAACCCTGTATTGTCTAACTGCAGTTGGCTAAAAGGATAGAACTTAAATGTTCTCACCCACACACAAAGAGCCAGTGAGATGTTGGATGTGTTAACTCAATGGTGGGAATCCTTTCACAACATAAAGGTATATTAAATAATCACAGTGTACACTTCAAATATATTAGAATTTTGCCAGGTATACATCAATAAAGCTGAAAAAAAAGTCAGATGCAGATGTTTCTCTGAGCTCTTGTTTCTTCTCCTTAGGATAATTGCAAGTATGTGCCAAATTCTGGCCAAGAAGATGCAGACAGAGATGGCATAGGAGATGCTTGTGACGACGACGCTGACGGAGACGGGATCCTGAATGAGCAGGTACTTGCTCTGCCAGCCGGGCGCATGAATTGCCACATACCAGGGATGCAGAAGAAAGCCTGCGAAGTCCCCTATTTGTATTAGTCATTCCCCATGGTAGTTGCCATGCCTGTGATCCCCTGGCATCGCGGCTCTCTTCTCCTGAGTTCTGACAGCGCATGACAATGGGGTGGGGCTGGCTGGCATCCACTGCAGGACCGGAGACCTTGGAGGGATTCAGTAAAGTCTGATTAAATGGTCTTCTGATCCGTTAGGATAACTGTGTCCTGACTCACAATGTGGACCAAAGGAACAGTGACAAAGATATCTTTGGGGACGCCTGTGACAACTGCCGGAATGTCCTGAATAATGACCAGAAAGACACTGATGGAGATGGAAAAGGAGACGCCTGTGATGATGACATGGATGGAGATGGTGGGCTTGTCTTGCTTTGTCTTTTATGTGGGACTCGTGTGTCCTTTTGCCCTTGTTCTCTGTTAGGAGCAGAAATAGCATTGCTAACTCAGAAGGCCTCCCACATGGAGTGGTTTCCTGCAGCTTGTGTCTGGCCCGCCTCTTTCTATGGAAGGAGACTCCATAGCCCACTCCTCTATTTAATAACCCTGGGTGTTTCTGGAATTCTACATCTTTGCCAGAAACTTTGTGGGGATTACTTCGAGCAGCGTATTTGCAGGCCATGTGTCTTCCTAGAAAGAGTAGATCTCCCCCACCCCCACTTCCCACCTGTGAGATTCCTGGGAGCAGAGAATTGCATGAGAGGGCCTTGAGCAGGGTCACAAACTACAGATTCTGGGTCTGGCTCCTCCTGCGGAGAATCAGGCATCTCCCGGAAGACGGGCCCTTCCCCTGCCTATTCTGGGAAGAGTGTGGAGGCAGGAGTGGGCCAGCTCTAGGCTCCACTGAAGAGGCCTTCTAGTGTGGGCTGTGTGAATGGCAACCCCCAGAGCACAGTTTGAGCTCTGGAGCCTCTCAGGATGGGAGGCAGAACATTTGTTTCTGTGTAGCTTCCATAGCATATAGATGACTATCATCAAAGTATAGGCTGGATGTGATAGTTTTTGAAAAATATTTCACATCACAAGGGCCTTGAAGGAAAATCTTTAGAAATACACTCCCGGCCCTCCACCTACTCACCCACCACACACACACACACACACACACACACAGACACACACCGCTCCAGAATATCCACACCTCCCTAAAACATGACCTCATCCTCTGCAAGCCCTACTGATGATCAGATCCAGTGGTATGCTGGTAAACCAGTTCAACAAACCAAAAAAAGCTCCAAGATGTAGCATTTGCCAGTTTCTATGCTATAAATACCACTCCCACCATGAGTGATTACAGGCTGCTTGCATGACAGGACATAGACAACAGTTGGGAAGAGGGGGGGCACGGTGGGCCCAGCCCTTGGGTCCCAGTCTTTATTCACATTGCCACAAGGTCCTCCCTCTCCAGGGCTGGCCCACCTAGCCCTCATGACCTTTTCGTCTGGTTACATGATAGTCCTTGACATCTTGCACAACTTCTAACTGCATGGAGAAATGCCTCAGATCGCTGTTCATTTTTAAGTCTCCCAGAATCCATCCTTTGAGGGTACATCCAGATAAGTGCTGAGAAAGGTAGTGGCTCTTGGAGGACAGCTCAACAGAAGTCACTCACCCCAGGCCTGGGTAGAGGCTTGATCTCTTAGCACCCTGAAGCCTGTCTTCTAGATCTGTGTGTTCACCTGACTCAGGGAACCATTCCTTTCTTGTAGGAATAAAAAACATTCTGGACAACTGCCCAAAAGTTCCCAATCGTGACCAACGGGACAGGGATGGTGATGGCGTGGGGGATGCCTGTGACAGTTGTCCTGATGTCAGTAACCCTAACCAGGTGAGGAGCGTTTGAGGGCCTCATACTCTAGGCTGAGCTCCCCTATGTGAAGATTCTTTAAGACCGGTGCCTAGAAAAACAGCAGAGCACACTGGCTCAGCTCCTTGCTGTTGCACTTACCTACCAGAGCAGACATGGTAGAATTGCACACCTTAGGTCTGGAGGTGGTAGGAAGAACGCTTCACGAGACCTAAGGCCCTCTGGGCTAATCTCATGGGCTGTAGAGTGCCTACGTAGAGTGCCTTAGTAGTAGGAATTTAATGATGCCCAAAACAAGTCTTTTTGCTGGAAGGAAAATGTAGCATGGAAACTAACCTTTGGGAGCCTGTGCCCTTTTAGTCCCCAAGCCCCTATACAGCCTATGTCTGGACATTTCAGATGAAGTTCAGTTAGCGCCGTGTTGTTTCCCTTCTCGCTTCCTGTCTGGATAATTGGGTATGATGTGTCATGTATTTTTAAAGCCCTGAGAGAGGGGCGTCATTGTTGCCCTCTGTGACTCACTCCCATTCTGGCTTAATTCCAACATGCAGAAGCAAAGCCAAATCAGTTTGCCTTGTCCCCATGCCTTTGGCTGGCTCTCCTCAGACCCGTGCCAGAGTTCCACGTCTCCACCTGCCACCATCCTGCCCCGGCGCCC
The DNA here is from genome assembly GCF_028018385.1 of Neofelis nebulosa. Taxonomy (NCBI): domain Eukaryota; kingdom Metazoa; phylum Chordata; class Mammalia; order Carnivora; family Felidae; genus Neofelis; species Neofelis nebulosa. The sequence continues at coordinate 96,148,268 of NC_080782.1, read as the reverse complement.
TTTCCAATCAGCTCATCTGGTGTGTAGGCAGCCCAGCCATGTGGCTTGATATTTTGGAAGGCTTTTTTGACAATTCAGCATTGTGCCTACACCAATATGGTGCTGTCCTTTTGCAGTTCTGCACCAACCCAATTCCAGAGAGACTTCCTGAGATGCAGTGGTGAGGGGCCAGATCTGCCTTCTCTGGAACGTTCTGTGCATGAAGGCCCAGGGATAAATAATTACATGCTCTGTTCTCTTTGCAGTCTGATGTGGATAACGACCTGGTTGGGGACTCCTGTGACACCAATCAGGACAGGTAGGGCACATTTCTCAGTTGCATTAAGGCCCGATGAAAAATTTAGAGGGAATTTTAGCTTTCGGAGCTTTCTGCTGCTACCTTGCTTTGGGATCTCTCTGAATACATTGAGAGAGATTGAGCTACTGGTGGGAAAATAGCCCTGCCTCTGGCCAGGGTCACCGCACTTCCTTGAAAGTTCTCTATAGCCAGGTGACGGTGTCAGGAGGGGCCACGAGGCACTCCAGCAAGTGAGATTCTAGCACAGGAGAGGCAGTAGAGCATCATGCTTCAGACCCGGGCTCTGGATGATACACAGCTAGATAAATCCCAACCCCTTCACTTACAAACTACCTAGCCTTAAGTAGGTCATCAAATCTCTGTGCCTCAGTTTTCTCATCTGAAAAATGGGGACGACAATGGCACGTAGCCAGGTCTGTTGTGAAGATGGAGTTAATTTACGAAGAGTGCACATCACAGCTTCCCTTACATAGCTAGCACTCAGTAGGTATGAGCTCTTTTATTATTATAGTCTTTCAGCTCAGGGAAGCTTCACCATCATCCCAAAATAGGAAACTGTCAGTTTGCTGAGAGATCACTGTTATTTCATTGTCCTTGGAATTTTTTCGTGTTGTGTCCCTTTATTGGTGGTATTGTCCTGTGCAAATGAGTTTTGTCAACCCGTCTAGCCCCACATGATGTAGTCCTATATTAAGACACAGGGCTGGATCAGATGCTGTAGCAACATTAGCAAGAACAAAGACAAGTGTATCTCTGCCCTGGAGGCGCCTGTGGTCCCAGGCTCTGTCCCCTTTCATCTCCATCAGGGATGCTTGTTGGGGCGGCAGGACAGGGATGAGAGAGGGAAAGGACCCTGGAAGGCAAAGCAGGGCCTCCCTTCTCAACCCCTGGGAGGTGGCCCTATCCCCAGTGGTTCTTGAGCCCAACCTTGTGCAAGGACAGCTGCCATAAAGTCCCATTTCTGTCCTTGTGCTCAGTGTCCTTGCTGCAAAGTATGTGTCAGCCAAGTGCACTTAATCCTACTTCTCAATGCAGTCTCAGTTTCTTCATCTGCAAAGTAGAATTAAATGCACCTTGCAGGTTCTGTAAGAATAAAAGCTAAAGTAGGTAACGCTGCTGGCAGAGTGCTGGTCCACAGGTGACCTGCACCAAACAGTGGCTGTGTTATTGTTACCACCACACGAGGAGAGGGCCACAGAGTCTGCCCTAGAAGGTCTCCATTTCTAAGTGGAACCTTCCCTAAGGGATGGACATCAAGAATGTTCCTTGGTGCAGGTGGTCTTGCACCGACGGCCATCTACGGAATCTCTAAAATATCCTATCCTGTCACCCTGTAGATATTTGCCTAAAATAAATGACTCATTCTGCTACATTCTAATTCCCATAAACTTGAACCTTTGGGAGGAGGACAGGAACTGCTTGTTTTTGCATAAAAATGTGCAAGGCCGTATAGAATGGCTGCTGATGGAAACGGCTCGATCTTAGGATTTAAAAGTCAGCCCTGCTACAGGCACAGGAATTCCGCTGTTTGAGCCATGTCATCTTCTACTTGCCCAGGTTGGCCTCATTTTCTCTGGGACCCATCTGGGACATGTGGCCTGGAGGGCATAGGCTGGTGTCTGGCTTCCCTCCCCTGTCTGGGATAGGCCATGGGTAGAATGAGGTGAAAGGGACATCTGCTCTGATACAGAGTAGCCAAAGAGGGCCTCCATCAACACGGGGAAAAAAACTCTGGGGACAGGGCAGTCTCCTCCTCGAGTGGCTCTAAGGCCTGGAAAAAAGAAATGTCAGGTTGAGAATGAGGGTTCTGAGAAGTGCTTTAGAGCAGGACTGAGCCCAGCCTCCATGCTTGCCTCTCAGGCAGGGGCCACCCCCTCCTCTCTGCCATTCTTCCTGAGGCATGCACATATGATCCTTCTTGGGTCTGCTGGCCAGGGATTGTGAAGAGGAATGGAAAACACTGGAGGGCTTCCTAGGAGCCAGCACATACAAGTACTCTGTCATAGATTAAATTGCAATATGCAAAATTCTAATCACAGAAGCATTTAATCTTCATAACAACGCAATGAGGTAGGCTCTGTTACTCCCATTTTACAGATGTGGACACTGAGCCACAGAGGGGTCAAGTATCACACCTGGGGCTGCATGCTAGTAAGTGGCTGAGCCTGGCTTCACTGCCCCTCACTTTGTTCCCTTTGCACAGTCTCAGCTGGAGGTGGCGGGGTGTGGGGAGGTGATCACAGTCCCCAGGGACTGATAGGAACATCTGGTCACAAAACCAGAAATCAACCTTTATCTTCTTGAGTAGGATATGATGTGCTTGTTTCAACAAGATGAGGAAGTGGAGAAAATGGTCTCGGAGGCCCACAGGGCAGCCCTGTCTAAGGACATGTGGGTCAAGAAAGACCAAGCCGCCACACCCAACTCTCGCTTCCTCCCTGCTCTCCGGTCACCTGTGCCACAAACCACCTCTTCCTCCTCCCACAGTGATGGAGATGGACACCAGGACAGCACAGACAACTGCCCCACCGTCATTAACAGCGCCCAGCTGGACACTGATAAGGATGGCATCGGTGACGAGTGTGATGATGATGATGACAACGATGGCATCCCAGACGTGGTGCCCCCGGGACCAGACAACTGCCGGCTGGTCCCCAACCCAGCCCAGGAGGATAGGAACAGTAGGCGGGCTCAGCCTCGGGTTGCACGGGGGCCCCCAGGCTCCCTTCTGCCAGGCACTCGGTGGCATGCTTCTCCTAGGGCCTCTCTGAGGAGCCACAGTTTGGGTGGTCAGCAGACAGCTGGTAGACACCACTGGCGAGCTCCATCAGAGAAGCACTGCCCTGCAGCCTCTGAGTAGCCCTGGGATGAGGTCACGTGGGCCAGGGAAGCAGCCACACGATTCCCCTCAAAGGGCTTGGGGAGCTGCTCGTCTCACAGGAGTCCCAAGCTCAGATGGCTACAGGGGCGAGGCCAGTAAGGAAGAGTGTGCACAAAGCCAGAAATGACACAGAGTAGTGAGGACCTTGGCGAGTGGGGGAGGGTACGCCCATCCACAGCTCAGCAGTTCAGTTCAAATATCTTAATACCAGGTCAGCTGAACAAAACAAACCATGAGCCAGAGAGCCTAAGGATCACCAGCTGGTCTTAGAGACTGTCTGGTGATGATAATTTCCCTGTTTTTCATATGTTCTAGAGAAAGTACTATAGATGTTTGCTTATGTAAGATCAGCTTTAAGATTCACCACTTGGTGAACCCCAGCGTCCTGACCCAAGGTTCCTGACAAGATCAGTTTTGTAGAGTTGCCTACCACACCACTCTATCCCCAGAAAATTCTTTTGGTCACCTACAGTGGGGTTCAGCAACCAACCATGATGACTCCAGGATGGGGCTCAGGGCCACCTCAGACATGGCTGCTGCTGGGCTCCTCTGCCCACATGGGTGGAGAGTCATAGCCCTGGAGGTGGGGTGTGGGCTCCCTCCAGCTCCTTGCCCAGCCCTGTCTCCGTCAAGCACAGAGTGGGCGGTAGCCAGCTCCTCTCCTCCTCCCCTGCCCCACCCAGGCGATGGCGTGGGAGACATCTGTGAGACTGACTTTGACCAGGACCAGGTCATCGATCGGATCGATGTCTGCCCAGAGAATGCAGAGGTCACATTGACCGACTTCAGGGCCTACCAGACAGTAGTCCTGGACCCTGAAGGGGATGCCCAGATCGATCCCAATTGGGTGGTCCTGAACCAGGTAAGCGTCACGTGGTCAACAGCAGCTCAGCTCTGCCTCTCAGCACAGGTCGTCCTGGGAGAAGTGGGTAGCAGTGACAGGGGGCACTGTTTCAGACTACACTTACTCCTCATAATCACCCTATGACAGAGCACTTTCATTAGCCCTGTTTTACACATCAAGTCCCATCAATCCGAAATGATTGCTCCGGGTAGCAATGCAGGTGATGGCTAAGAATGCTGGAACTGGGACCCAGGCAGTCTGACCCCAGAGCCATGCTACTGATCTCTCCAGGGGACTGCCTCCTGCATGTCTTCCTTATTGTGTAGCTACAAAGAGCAGGCACAGAGAGGCTTGGGTTTTTTAGTGTCACCCAGGAAGTCACATTCATTAGAAGTCTATGTTCTCTCAATTAAGCTGATTCAATAAACCCTTAATTACAGTTTTAGCAAAATAATCTCTATTCAGCTTCTCTTTCCCCCCTCACAAGTGTGTGCTTTCTTTGAGGACATAACAAGGTAGAACAGTTCCTCAGGTAATTAAATCTTTGTGTGGAGGTCAGACCTTGCTGACCACTCACCAATGGTGCCAGAGGCTCTGGGCTTCCTTGAGCTTTCTCCACCCTCTAAGATGGCCTTCAACTCTCTCTGCAGGGCATGGAGATTGTGCAGACTATGAACAGCGATCCTGGCCTGGCAGTGGGTAGGTCCAGGGCATCAGGAGCACGTGTATAGAATCCACTCGTTGCAGCTCCTCATGTGGCTGGTCTGCCTCTCTGATCTTCTTCTGATCCCTGCAGGGTACACGGCATTCAACGGAGTTGACTTTGAAGGGACCTTCCACGTAAACACCCAGACAGACGATGACTATGCTGGCTTCATCTTTGGTTACCAAGACAGCTCCAGCTTCTACGTAGTCATGTGGAAGCAGACAGAGCAGACATATTGGCAAGCCACGCCATTCCGCGCTGTGGCGGAACCTGGCATCCAGCTTAAGGTACCAACAGCTCTAAGATACTCATCTCTCTTCGGAGCCCTCTTTTAAAATCCTCTGTTGTCCCATGTGGCATTTAGTTCATCTGTGACATCGAGGTGTTTGTGCTACAGTACACCCAGGGCTTGGCCTTCATTCTTGGGTACAAGCTGTGTCCTAACCTCTGGGTGACTGATGGTGAAAATGTCAGTCTGAGTAGGGCTCAAGAGTTGGGAGAGATTTGGGGGTATGTCACCAGGCACAACATACCAGTTTAACTGGCTAATCTGTTCCCTTGATGGGGCCAGCTGTGTACAGGAGGGCTGAGCCACTGCCTCCCTCACTCCTGCTTGGAGAAAAGGCACACTTTAGAGCTCTCAGAAACACATGTGGGGAGCAATGGATTTACAGCAGGAAAAAAAGTGGAATGGGTTAGTGGGGTATCAGCCAGAGCTGGTTATTAAAGGGTTAAAGGTCACCTCAGGAGAAAGGGCATTTAAGTGTTTACGCTTTTGTCCAAATCCAAGACAGCCAGATTGTAACCATGAAGTCACCACCCCAGGGACCCAGGAAGCAGGAAGGGTGGTCTGTGTATTTGGTTCTACCGTGCTCGTGTCCTTTCCAGGCTGTTAAGTCTAAGACAGGCCCAGGGGAGCATCTCCGCAACTCCCTGTGGCACACTGGGGACACGAGTGACCAGGTCCGGCTGCTGTGGAAGGACTCGAGGAACGTGGGCTGGAAGGACAAGGTGTCCTACCGCTGGTTCCTGCAGCACAGGCCCCAGGTGGGCTACATAAGGTACGTGGAAGACATCTCACCTTGCACTTGAAGCAAAGCACATCCTCATTGTGCGTCACAGAGCCTTCACCGCCCTGAGCAGTCCTGACCCCGGATGGCCCTCCAAGGGCATGCTTCCAAGACTCAGGCCATGGCTCCCAGAAAAGTACTAGGAGAAAGACACCCAAGCTCAAACTAACCAGCTGGACATTACGGCCCAACTGGGGGCAGAGGGACTTTCTGCACGGGAGGTGTCAGTGTTGGGGAAGGAGGTGCTTGAGTAGTGACCCCCTTTCTGCCATGCTGACCACTGTGAGGCAAGGCCTGGGTAAGCCTCCTATCCACACCTGCCCTGTATGGTGGCTTGTTCACGAATATTCATGCTGCACTGCGGTGGGTCCCTTTTTTGGTCTCTTCCCCTCTGGACTATCAACTCCCTGAAGACAGTGCCCGTATCTCCTTTTACCTTGGTCTCCCCACTGCTGGGCCTGTACCACATGCGGCAGGAACGGATCTTCACGTGAGCCAACGCCATCTGCCTCATTTCCCTATAGGACTATTTAAAAAACAAGCACTAAAAACTCTTCTCAGAAACGAGGAAGGCTTAGACTACATCTTTGAAATTTAGACCATGTACTTACTTGCTCATTCCTCAAACGTGCAGATCAACACCAACGACAGCTTATGTAGACCAGTTGCAGTCTCCTGACCAGGAAACCAGCCTGGTGGAAAAAAGAAAATCATGGTGGCTAATTCATGTTTTGTTCTTCTTTGAGCATTTAGTCAAATGTACTGTTTGTCGCACAGTAAGACGTTCATGTTCTGAGCCTTATGAAGCCTAATGCCTTCTTTTCTGTCCCAAAATGCAGTCATAGAATATACAATCTGCCTGCACATAATTTGCAAAACTAATTCCCTAACACTGTAAGAGAAAAATAATAATTTATGACAAAATCATGTAAATGCTTAAACACCACTACACCACAACACAAAATGAAATAGAAGCAGTGACATTCTAATACAGGTTTTTCTGCTGGTGAGTTAACTTCTAACAAGGTGAACACCTCTTTTTAAGCAAAACAAAGTAGTCGTTTCTCAATTTACCCCCCCCCCAAATTCAGTATATATTAAAACAGTGCAAAAAATACTTGATGTTCTCAAGTAAGTGGAAGTTAGGGTCTAGGCCCGCCCTGATAATTATAAGCAGGGTTTTCACCTACCCAGGTGTCTGAAGGAACACTCCAAAGGAGTATAGGATGCAGGACAAGTTGTGACTGTTCTCTCCAGGGCTTTGTAAGCCATTCAGCTTCCCTGGCTTCTGTCATAAAATGCCAGACAAAGAGCCACAAATTTCTAAAGCCCTTGTTTAGGGGAGGGCTGTTGCTCCCGTGGAGGATCACTATTCTGAGATTGAACCAGGTGCTACCAGTCAGACCTCAGGAAAAGCAGTGATTTTTCAGTATGTTGTCTGGACAAGGTAACTCACAGGACAATGAGGTCACAAAGCCTCTTGGCCATGGTTCACACTGTAGTTTCTCTTCAACTCATCAGCAAGTACCCATCGAATATGACTCTGTGCCCAGCATTGTGTTAGGCTTTTGGAGAGAAAGAATATGGGAGGACAGGAACATACAGTCCTTGACCTCATGGAACTTCCAGTCCAAGAGGGAAGGGGCCACAGCTGGAGCACAACCCAGGGTTGTGAAAAATGGAGTATGAAACAGCAAAGATGTGGGTATTTAAGAAGTGAGGCCCCTCAGGAGCACCTGGGTGGCTCAGTCAGTTAGCTGGTTGGCTCAGGTCACGATTTTGTGGTCCCTGGGTTTGAGCTCCCTGTCAGGCTCTGTGCTGACAGCTCGGAGCCCGGAGCTTGCTTCGGATTCTGTGTCTCCCTCTCTCTCTGACCCTTCCCAGCTCATGCTCTGTCTCTCTCTCAAAAATTAAAAAAAAAAATTTTTTTTTAAGTGGGGCCCCTGGGTCCCACAGTGGGTGCTTCACCTTGACTTGGGTTTGAGGTTCATGAAGACCGGCTTGGGCTGTGTTGTCCGCAGAGTGCGCTTTTATGAAGGCTCTGAGTTGGTAGCTGACTCCGGGGTCACCATAGACACCACCATGCGTGGAGGCCGGCTTGGCGTGTTCTGCTTCTCCCAAGAAAACATCATTTGGTCCAACCTCAAATACCGCTGCAATGGTAATGTGCATTCTTGTTACTATACAATATTATTACTATCATTAATCAGAAAACGCGGCCTTATTTTTACAGCACATTTTCTTCTCAGGAGCTCCAAGCTCATGCGGCATATTCGTTAAAATGTAACAGTCTCTAACCAAAGTAAATGGTAGATCTCATTTTTCCTACTTGGTAGATGAGGACATTGAGACCCACAGAATTTAACTGCTTGGCTTAGGATTTGGGGTTCAGTGAGAAATTCAGTCAGATTTAATTTACGGCAGCCTTTATTTTCTCATGGCTCAGACATAATCACACTCAAAATCCATTCTGCCTGCTAATTTCCTCTAGGCCTATGAATGAGCACTCCCGGGCTTTAAGCCAACAATTTGCAAAGCAGCCTGAAGTAGAAAATGGCTGTGGAGGCTTCAGGGGCCTGTTGCTTAGGCTGACAGTGACCCCTACAGGATGCTTGCGCAGCACGAGATGGACTCGGATTCCAGGTGGAAGGAACTTTACTAACCCTGCTGTGCCTGTTCTGGTTTGCAGACACCATCCCAGAGGACTTCCAAGAGTTTCAAACCCAGAATTTCGATCGCCTGGATAATTAAACCAAAGAAGCAATCCATAATTGTTTTTCCAAGCACTAAAGCCATATATTTTTTAACTTACTACACCTTTTTTTTTATATACACTGTGCCTGCCTTTTACCAATCCAAATAATATCAAACTTTTTATATGGATGTGGCAATAAAGAAGAGATAATTTCTAAAGCCTGGGCTACTCAGACATTGCTTACATGTGGCTCAGGCTTTGATGGTGTGTATGTGCTTCTCTGAGGTATACATCTTGAACTTGTAGGGGGAATTTTTGCTTAGATTGGGTGATCAGTGAGATTGAGCAAGTGCGTGAATCAGGAGACTCAGGCCGAAGGTCTGATCGCTGGTCCCTCAGGTTATCTTCACATAAAAGCCTAACAGTGCCATTGCTCACCTCAGCAGCCTCAAAAACACATGCTCAGGGGAACCTTCCCCAAGAAGATTTTTCCTGACCAGTCCTGGAGCTGATCTAATTCCTTCTGACACCCTCCCCCACTCCACACACACCTTTCCACACCCGCACATTCAGCAGTCATTGTGCTTATTTATATATTTGGCTCCCCCCAGTGGAATGTAAGCTTACTGACATCAAAGACCATGTCTTAACTAAAATCAGTATTCCCAGTACCCAACATAGTTACCTGAAATATAGTAGATATCCAGTAAATGTTTGCTGGCTTGCTGGCTGAATGCCTCTTAAGTAACAAGGACAAAAGTGTAGATGCATCATATAAACCCTTCCACAACTCAAAAAGCTCTTCACAGGGGCACCTGGGTGGCTCGGTTAAGCACCCAGCCCTTAGTTTCAGCTCAGGTCATGATCTCACAGGTTTGTGAGATTGAGGCCCATGTTGGGCTCTGCACTGACAGGGTAGAGCCTGCATGGGATTTTCTCTCTCCCTCTCCCTCTGCTCCTCCCCCACTAATGCGTGCTCTCTTGCTCTCTAATAAATTTAAAAAAAAAGAACCCTCACAACATATGCTCTATGATTATATCAGTAACCTAATTTCAGTGCCTAATTTATACATACCATTTGTAAGGCAAAGATCCAGGCCCATTTTTATAAACTCCCTAAGAATTCTGTTTTAAAGAATATTGCTGGGTAGTAATATATCCTCCTATTCCAATACTCCTGGAGGTATCTTAAGTCATAAATAGAGGATAAACACTATCCCCACAGTTTTATCATGATTTCAATAGTCCTAAAATACGACGCATATGCGTAAGCAATAGGAGATATGCAGGATTTCAAGACAGCCCCCTACACATGTAAAGCCTAGAGGTGTCTGTTGCCTCCTAATTCAGGACACTAGATATCCCACATCAAGGTCTTCAGTGAGTGGACAGAATTCAGGCCTGTCTACCAATTTTTCCCTCTGCTGACACTGTCTAGTCTCCCAGGGGGACTATGTTACAGGAGATACTGTTCAAGGGTTTCTGGACCATACTGCTGTCATGGGCTTTTTTCAGTTTATGGTTTCACACCTATAATTCTTTCCCAGTTCCAAAAAAAAACTAAGAACAAGTTCATTTCATTAGAGATCATCCTCTTTCAATCTTAGTCCTTTTCCTTTTTTTTTTTTTTTTTTTTTGTTTAATCTCACTGAAAGGTTATTATTTCCTGAGCCCTTAGGGCCTCTCGGATCTCTCTAGCCCATTTGGTCTTCCACACACTTTGTCAACAATACAGTTAGGTTACACCTTTATAGCTATTTTCATGCCCTTCTGCTGAGTCTTTGGCACTTTACTAGGCAGTCTGTGATGAAAACCACAAATCTGTTTCTTCAGAGATCTCATTCTCATCACCGAAGTATATACCAGATCCTGGACAGGAAATAAACTCCTCTGTAAGTTAAAGAGAGTGTGTTAATCAGATCTGGTTGTGAAGCTGAGCTGAATTCTTACAGTATTTTGATCGGACTTTCAGTGAGCCTGATTTCCTTATCAAAACCATCTCTGGCTCCCATATTCTCTCCTTTACTGCCTCCCTGATGCTGGTGGAAAGAGGAGGCAGCCTTTCTGTCCCCTCCCCACCCCCAAGTCTCCCTGCTGTTAGCAATACAGCTGCTCTAGGAAAGCAATATACCCTTAGCAAAGTTTCTTTGATACTTTTGTGTCTATAACCATGCTAGTACCATTGGCCTATAAGAGATCAAGAATACAATTGTATCCCTTAGGGAGCTTATTAGACCATTGGGAAGACAAAGGTCATTATATACAGAGAGCAACAGACCCAGTGATGTGCTGAAGCCAGTGCTTACCAGCTCAGGAGAGCCAACTATTATGTTTTGAAGACAGGATATCCCGTCAAGCTGTTGATGGTTTGATATTAGCCATCATGAGAATATTTACACCACAGAAATTGGCAAACACTACAAAGCAGGGCTCCAGAGAGCTGATGGTCAAACATTTACCAGCACACAACTGGGTGGGGTATACTATCCTGTCTTATTTCTGGTTGTCCCGCCTCAGTATCTTGGGAAATGCTGCAGAAAGCTTGAAACTTTCAGAAAACTTCTTCTTTAAATGGAGAAGCAACAGGAAAAAATGTAGAGAAGAAGCTTCTGGACACTGGTCTTGGCAGTGATTTGAATATGATGCCAAAAGCATTCAGCAAAAGCAGAAGTCAGCAAATGGAACTACATCAACCTCAAAAACGTCTGCACAGCAAAAGAAACTAAATGTACATCAGATAAGGGGTTAATATTCAATACGTGTAAAGAATTCATACAACTCAATAACAACAACAAACCCTGATTTTAAATGGACAGAACTAAACAGACATTTTTCCAAAGAGGACATCAAAACGGCCAATAGGCATATGTAAAAATATGCCACGTGACCAACCATCAGAAAAATGCAAATCAATACCATAATGAGTTATCAACTCACACCTGTTAGAATGGCTATCATCAAGACGAGACAAGTGCCGGTGAGAATGTGGTGAAAAGGGAACCCTTTTACACTATTCATATGAATGTAAATTGGTCCACCCACTATGAAAAACAATATGGAGGCTCCTCAAAAAAATTAAAAAGAGCTACCATATACCCAAGGAAAGGAAAACAGGAGTTCAACCACATATCTGCACTCCCATTTATCACAGCATTATTCACAATAGCCAAGATATGGAAACGTGAATGTCCATCAGTGAAGTAAAGGATAAAGAATATGTGGTAAATATACATGGTGGAAAATTATTCAGTCATGAGAAAGAAGGATATCCAGCCATTTGTGACAACATCATGGTCCTTGGGCACAATATTCTAAGCAAGGTAAGTCAGAGAACGAGAAGTACTGTATGATATCACTTACATGTGGAACAGTAAGTGCCACTGGGTGGCACATTTAAACATCTGACTCTTGGGTTTTGCTCAGGTAATGATCTCATGGTTCATGAGTTCCAGCCCCACATTGGCAAAGAGCCTGCTTGGGATTCTCGGTCTCCCTCTCTTTCTGCCCCTCCCTATGCATGTAGTCTCTCCTCTCTCTCAAAAATAAATAAACTTAAAAAAAAGAAAAGATTGGGGCACCTGAGTGGCTCAGTTGGTTGAGCATTCGACTTCGGCTCAGGGCATGATCTTGTGGTCCATGAGTTCAAGCCCCGCATCAGGCTCTGTGTTGACAGTTCAGAGACTGGAGCCTGCTTCAGATTCTGTGTCTCCCTCTCTCTCTTCCCCTCTCCGGCTCATGCTCTGTCTCTCTCAAAAATAAACAAACGTTTAAAAAATAACTAAAAAAGATTGACGGTGTTTAAGGGCACAAGCTTGCAACAAGTAGTAAATAAGTCATAGAGATCTAAAGTCTATACAGTATAATGAATGTAGATGATATTGTACAATATTGTACTACAATCAAACTTACTATGAGACTAAAACTTAATTATCCCAACTGCTAAAAAGAAAGAATAATTATATAACATGATAGAGGGGTTAAATATTGCTACAATGGCAATTATATTACAATATATAGATGTATCAAACTAATAAGTTGTATGCATTAAATTTGCACATTACATGTCAAATATATTCAATATTTTAAATGTGGAGAAGTGGAGAAGGTTGTGAGAATCAGGAAACACTTGAAAAAGGCTAGCCAGATGCCTGCGACAAACTATAGCAATGGCCTAGCTGGTGTGGTGCCCTCTCCCCCAAATTGAAACCTGGGAGTTTTTAATATTTATATTCAACTCTAGTGCAGAAACTCAAATTGCTATGAGAGTTCCATCCATGTTAGCAAGGTCTTCATTTGAATCTTATTAACGGCCCTTTCCCCTCCTTGCTCTCCCTTTCTCTCAAAAATAAACAAACATAGGGGCACCTCGGTGGCTCAAATGAGCATCCAACTCTTGATTTTGGCTCAGGTCATGATCTCACAGTTTGTGGATTTAAGCCCCACATCAGGCTCCATACTGACAGTTCAGAGTCTGCTTGGGATTCTCTCTCTCTCCTTCTCTCTGCTCCTCCCCAGTCACATTCTTTCTTTTCTTTCTTTTTTTTTTTAAATGTTTATTTATTATTGAGAGACAGAGCACAACAGAGCATGAGCATGGGAAGGGCAGAGAGAGGAGAAGACACAGAATCCGAAGCAGGCTCCAGACTCCGAGCTGTCAGCACAGAGCCTGTCACGGGGCTTCAACCCACCAACTGAGACACCGTGACCTGAGCCGAAGTCGGAAACCCGACTGAGCCACCCAGGCACCCCATCTCTCTCTAAATAAATAAATAAATAAACTTAAAAAAAATGTAAGTAAATAAATAAAAATTTTTTATAGACATAGAATAATTGCCTTTAGAAATAAACATAAAAGAAGAATAATCTTATTAATACTTCTAAGAGTGTGAGCAGCCCTCACTCACTCATGATTTCATTCTATTATCTGTCTTCCTCCTGACTGTTCACTGAGATCAAGGGTTCTGAGGAAATGGGAGGAGTGATGGAAAAATGAGAATGTCACTGTGGGGAAAGACCATTCCAGGGTAGACACCCACAAGATGAGAGAAGAGTTTGGGGGGCAGGAGGAGGGCCCTGGGCCATGAAGAGAAGCCCCAGGGGCATGGGAGGAGGGGCTGAGAGGGAAGTAGAGCACCCCCAAAAAAGGAAGCTCTTGCTTCTCTCCTTCCAGGTTATTATTCCCATATCTCAGAATTATCATGGGAGGTTATCCTTAGCTTAATTTTAATTCTGGGCTATAGAGTCAAAGAAAATGAGAAAGATGCAACATCTAGTCACCCATTATTGAAGTATCTGTAAAGCATTTTTTTAATGACCCAGACTAGGAAGATAACTCAGAGTATATTCAAGGGACAGAAAAGAATCTGGTCTGAAAAAAACTTGAGAACTAAGTCATTTATATGAACCTACAAAAGTGGGATATGAGGTGCCCTTGTTTGAGGACACACAGTCCACTGAGAAGTTTACCCTAAATTTCTTGAGACAGTGTAGTTTCCTTAATGGATAAGGATTTTTAATTCCTAAAAACACTTAGAATTAAGTATAGAGATACTAAACCTACTGTCCTAATATTTTTGTGTAGTGTTTAGGAATTATTTTTGAATATGTGGTATTTAAAGTACTTGAAGGGCACCTGGCTGGCTCAGTTAGAAGAGCATGTGACTCTGGATCTCAAGGTGAGTTTAAGCCCCACGAGTGTAGAGATTAGTTAAATAAACTTTAAAAAATAAAATACAAATAAATTACTTGAAATATTTTAAATAATTTGGCATATTAGAGAATCTAGTAAATTGAACTTGTGATTCAATTAAAAATATATCATTCTGGGGTATCTTAGTGGCTCAGTCGGTTAAGCATCCAACTCTTGGTTTCAGCTCAGGTCATGATCTCCCAGTTTGTAGGTTCAAGCCCCATGTCGAGCTCCACTTGTAGGGTCCCACACTGAAAGCACTGAGCCTGCTTAGGATTCTCTCCCTCTGCGCCACTCCCCCACTTTTGCACTTGAGCATGTGCACATGTGCTATCTATTAAAATAAAGATACTTAAAAAAAAAACACATTTGAAGCTTCCTCATTTAGGCATGTTTTTAAGTTCCCACTTACAACTAGAGTTTCCATGCTTAGAAACGCATTTTCTGAAATTCAAAAGTCTTTTTTCCTAACTTATTTGTTCATTTGAAAGCAAAATTGAGCTTCCTATGTTCTCTGCACTCTACTGGACCTGGGATGCAAAGATACCAGACTCCTCTTCCCTAAAGGGCTAAGAACTCCAGAGTCCTAATAATTTACTACCCTCTAATGTAGTCGCTCCCAAACCTTTGGCTTTCTTTTGAGATTTCAAAATAAATTTCAGGGGATGATAAAGGATTGCTGATTTCTTACTTTGCCCAGTTAATTCTCTTGACAACAAACACCTGCTCATTTTAGAAAAAGAGCATTTTGGGGAACTGGGTGATTCAGTCCATTGAGTGCCCACCTCTTGATTTTGGCTCAGGTTAAGATCCCTGGGCCATGAGATTGAGCCCCACATTGGGCTCCATGCTGAGTGTGGAGCCTGATTAACATTCTCTCTGTCCCTCTCCCTGGCTCTCACTCTCTAAAATAAAGGAATGGGATGGGATGGGATACAATGCAATGAGATGGAATCGAATGGACCACAATGCAACACAATGCAACATAAATAAAATAAAATAAAATAATATAATATAAAATGGTAAAGGTAAAGCATATTCCCAGTCTCAGAAAGGTGGTTCTCATTAAAATTGCAGATAAAAATCAGTTGGGGAGGGGTGCCTGGGTGGCTCAGTCAGTTAAGCGTTTGATTTTGGCTCAGGTCATGATCTCACAGTTTCATGAGTTCAAGCCTTGTTTCAGGTGAGCTCAAACCCAACTTCGGGTGAACCCGGCTTCTCTCTCTCTCTCTGCCCCTCATGGGATATTCTCTCCCTCTCTCTCTCTGCCCCTTGCTCACTTGTGCCCTCTCTCTCTCCAAAAAAAAAAAAAAAAAAAAAAAAAAATCAGCTGGGGAAACTTAAAAAATAAATCTATGCCCTGCCCCCAACCAATTAAATTAGAATATCTGTGGATTTGACCACAGCATCCATTATTTTTTTTTTAACGTTTATTTATTTTTGAGACAGAAAGAGACAGAGCATGAACAGGGGAGGGGCAGAGAGAGAGGGAGACACAGAATCTGAAACAGGCTCCAGGCTCTGAGCTGTCAGCACAGAGCCCGACGCAGGGCTCAAACTCACGGACCGTGAGATCATGACCTGAGCCGAAGTCGGACGCTTAACCGACCTAGCCCCCCAGGCGCCCCTACATCCATTATTTTTTTAAAAAAGCTTTCAGGGTTGGGGCACCTGGGGGGCTCAGTCGGTTAAGTATCCAACTCTTGATCTAGGCTCAGGTCATGGTCTTGTGGGTTCCTGGAACAGAGCACTGTGTGGGGCTCCATACCAGCAGTGCAGAGCCTGCTTAGGATTCTCTCTCCTTCTCTCTCTGCCCCTCCCCCCTGCTTGCACTCTCTCAAAATAAAAATATAAACATTTTTATTTATATATAATATATATATAATATGTACGTCTGTACATATAGTTGTGTATTTGACTTTAGACTTCTGATTTTAAGTTAAAAGGTATGGAAGAATTTGGCTGACTATATAAATAAGAGTGAGGTGATTAAGATAAATCCACAATATTTATAAGTTTGTTATATTTACAAGAGTTACTTGAGTACCTAGGTAGTTTTTGCCAAATGATACAAAAATTAATTTTATAAATGAAATTTAAACATACTAAGTTTGGGGGAATCTAGATGGCTCAGTCAGTTAAGCATCTGACTCGATTTCAGCTCAGGTCATGATTTCATTGTTCGTGGGATCAAGTCTCATATCGAGCTCTGTAGTGACAGCATAAAGCCTGCTTGGGAGTCTCTCTCTCTCTAAGTAAATAAATAAACATTTAAAAATAAACATATTAAGTTCATAGTGTATTATACATTAATATAGTATTTTAGATGCTATGAATTAATATATTCAACTTATAAATGCAATTTAAAATTTAAGTTTGCAAATGAGACTAAACATTAATCAAAAGCTTAAAAGTGATGATAAATTGTTCTAGAGTACATTTATAAGAACATTTATAGTGCATTTATAATACATTTATAAGTACATTTGTATATTTATGGAGTATAGAAGAGTAAGCAAATTTTTAAGTTGAACTTATAAACTTAAGGTTTTGCAATTTGTATCTTTAATTAATCAAATACTAATTTTAAAAACCTCAGGCACCTGGCTCGCTCATTGGATTGAGCATCTGACTCTTGACTTTGGCTCAGGTCATGACCTCTCAGTTTGTGAGAGGGAGCCCCATGGTGACAGCACATGGTGACAGTAGGATCTGACAGCGCAGAACCTACTTGGGATTCTCTCTCTCCCTCTCTGTCCTTCCCCCTCCCTCTCTCTCTCTTTCAAAATAAGTAAATAAATTTTTTTAAAAAACATAAAAGCCATTAATAGCTTTCTATGTACAAAAACTGCCCTCATAAGCAAAAAATAAAACCAACAAAATACAGTCCAGTGCTAGTCTGGGGAAATACATCCTCAACTCCAAATAAGGAGTGACAGTTGTTCTAGAGCACAGCCCATTTCTACAACGGGGACCGTCACCGCACAGAGGGGAAAAGAGCCTTGGTACCGCTCCCTATGGCTCCCCGGGCATCACCAGGCAGCTGCTACAGCATCTCAATGGCCTGGGTGATGTTGCTTTCAGCAATCAAACCCTCATTTGTTGGCCATTTGATCCAAAGAACATTTCATGCTGGACTTGGGGCCTCAGGGAGGTGGCAAGAAGCACCCCTCTTTTCTCGTCCTCCTACCTGCCACCCCCCCCCCCCATGTTAAACCTTAAAAAGAAGTGTAAATGCACCTACTTACCTGGAGGGTTGGGGGTGAATGAGACCTGCAGAATTAAAGCTTCCTTCTCTGGCTAGATGCCCCAGAAGTAACAGTGGCCTCTTCCTGAGCCTGTTATGAAACAATGACAGTTATTTTCCACATATCACCTGCCTCCTCAGCCATATAGTAGACATGAATCAGCCCTTGAACTCAGGTTTGTGAGAAAAACCACTTTAACTCCCAAATTCCAACTTGTTTTCATTTTGAAAACTCATTCTCCCAGACTCCAGACAAGTACTACTTGAGTCTTGCTTGGGGTTTCCACTCTTCTCTCAGAATCACCCTAGGGTGACTTCTCAGTACCAAAGTGTTAGGGACTGGGGAATGGCTGTCCACACAGATTCCTCCTAACACGACCATGGTCAGCGCTCACCACCACCCCCATTCTCAGAGGCCATAAAACCACAAAAGGGCCCCCAAATCTGAATGAACCCCTGGAGCCATTTCTTTACTGGCCCTCACCTGGAGGGCTGCAGGAAGCCCCTCTTCTCCCTCTCTCTCTAGCATGGGACAATCTGTCCCTAATCTGAGAAGGAAAGCCTTATGTCCACCCGCCCTCCTTGCTTTTGGCAAAGAAATTCTGTCTGTTCCCAGTCTTCCTTTACTTATGGCCCCTAAGTTCCCCTAAAGGCTTAGCTTGCAGGCCAGCTCTGACTCACACATGCCACATCCCCTCTGAGGTAATAAGCTCAGAGTCCACCCTCTGAATGGAGAATTGGGGAATAGGGAAATATCAAAGGGAGATGGGCTCAGTGTCTTCTGGTGCTACCCCACCACATTCTGAATGAGCCCAAATGATGATGACCTAAGGTGTAGTATAGGATCCTCTTTGGGTTTCTGGAGCCTACAAAAAAAAAAAAAAAAATCCACCAGGAATATTGTTTGGAAAAGCCATACTTACAGAATGAAATTGCAGGTGCTCAAGAGGCAGAGGGGTGTGGTGGCAGAGAAAGAAGAGAAAGGGATTCCCCAAGGCTGGGGGAGCAGAGGCATGGTGGAGTTTGGAGTGGACTTGTCTGCTCCACTCCTAAATGGTTTGAGAAATGGAGAGGAGCCTCTGATGGGAGTACCTGGTCATGACTGTGGACTGGACACTTAGCCTGCACCCTGGAGCAGAGATGAGGGCTCTAGATGGCCAAGCTTACAGCAGCAGGCAGGCTGATCTCGAGGAGCACCAATGCAGCCCTCCTAAAGGAAGCACCACCTCCTCCCCCCAATACACACAGAGAACCTGTAGAATGGGGCTAAGGAAGGAGCCCCAGTAAGGACTGACATTGCAGGCTGGCTAGGTGAGAGGGCAGGGGGACAAAGTGAGAGCAGGGAGTGAAAGGGCGGGCCTACACCAGCGGACACCATCTTGTTCTGTGTCCTTCACCTTGACCACACCTCCTCCCCTTGAGTAACCTCCCCCTCACCTGCCTAACAGGACTCGGACCCTTCCCAGCCAATCGGCTGAGGCCATAGCCATTACCTCACCAACTGCCCCTAGGCCCCAATAAAACCTTTGTCCTTTTGAAACTCGCTCTCTCTCCCTGGTATCTCACCTCTGCGTAGGTGCAGGTAGGGGATTGAGCTCGAGCTAGCTTGAATAAAGGCTCTTTTGCTTTTACATCGGACTCGGCTCCCTAGTGGTCTTTGGGGATCACAAATTCTGGGCATAACAGGAGCAGGGCTCTGCTCAGCTCTAACAGAGGGGAGCTGACCAAAGAAAAGTTGAGGAACAGAGGCCACAGGGACCTATGCTCAGGGAAAAGAAGAGGGTCATACAGAGAGCCAGACAACCTCCAGGCCCCACACTCCCAACTCCAGAAGGTGTTTCTGGTGACACTCTCCATCCAACCTCCAGTCACCAGAGGCAGAAACAGGCAGCCTTGGACCCACATGCAGAAATGGGGAGCCCGCCAAGCATATTCACTATTCTAAAATTCCTGCACATGTGTTGTTTCTATAAGAAGAAATGGAATAAACATTAAGAAAGTACCAAAGAAACCAATGAGCCGTTAAAACTGATTCAGCAGCATGGGGAGCCTGGATGGCTCACCTGGCTAAGCATCTGACTTCATTCAGCTCAGGTTATGATCTCACGGCTTGTGGGTTTAAGCCCTGCATCCATCTCTGTGCTGACAGTGTGGAGGAGTGTGCTTCAGATTCTGTATCTCCCTCTCTCTCTGCCCCTCTCCTGCTTGTGCTCTCTCTCTCTCTCTCTCAAAAAAACAAACATTGTTTTAAATAAATAAATAGATTCAGCAGAATATTACCTAAGAGAAGTATGGGTGATTAAATGACATAAAGGGAAAAAAATAAAATGAAAATCAAACAAACGACTTGACCTTCCTCCCAACTCATATCACCAAGGCTGGACCCCAATGCAGTTTCTTCAGCCACTATTTGCTGGACCTGGATTATTCAGTTCCTACTGTTTGGATTTGTTCCTAAAATGAAAAGATGCCTATGTTTAGGCCAGGCCACGTCCTCCACCTAGAAATTCTACAAACAGCCCCTGAGAAGTGCTCCACGTGGGTGGAGCACCCTCAAGGGGCAGCTCCTGAAGTCACAGCTTTGGTTCAAAGTACCCTGAAGAAAGGATTCACTTCAAACCCTTATCCAAGCTATGATCGAGCACACATGTCTCCCCTTCACTAAGGTTACCTTACTAAGTAATATCAGGTTTATACATTATAAAACACAATAAGTAATCACTGTGAGGCACATACATCTCTGCAAAGAAGAGTTGTCCAACTATATGAACATCTCTTGCCATATTTGGGGGGGTGGTTCTTCTAAATAGCTGTTCATTAATTGCTTATTTTATAGCACCCACTAGAAAAAAACAGTAGCAGATATCTCAAGTCTAAGAAAAACTTATGGAAGTAAGTTTTTCATTGAAAGTGTTCTCCATTAGGGGCACCTGGGTGGCTCAGTGGGTTAAGGTGGGACTCTTGATTTCAGCACAGGTCAGGATCTCATGGTTCCTGAGATGGAGCCCCTTCCATCCTGGGCTCTGCGCTGACAGTAGGGAGCCTGATTGGGATTCTCTCTCTCCCTCTCTCTGCCCCTTCCACTGCTTGTGTACTCTCTCTCTCTCAAAACAAACATAAAAAAGAAAAGAAAAGAGAAAAGAAAAAGGTGTTCTGTTATCTTCACAAGAAGCCCTTTTTTTGTTGTTTGATTTTTGTTTTGTTTTGTTTTCCCATTGAATTCATTTGGGCAGAACGGGAGCCAGGGAGGCTCTGCATCTAAAAGAGGGTGTTCGGCCTCTTGGTGATGAAATGCGGGTTGTGCTGGCGACGCAGGACCCGGTGGGGCAGTGGGAACTTGATTCTTGGAGTCATGGAACTGTCTGACTGCTGCTCGGTGGCACGTGCTGGCTGCAATCTCCTCCACCTTCATGATCTGGATCCAGCAGCCCGGGGAGCGGTGTGGGGTGCCCATGTCTCGGTCGCAGTGGGTGACGGTGCCCTCGTCGTCAGGTCCCTGTACGCCCCGTACATGTTGTGAGTGCCACTGCGGGAGTCATAGCGCAGCCAGATGCCGAAGTTCTTCACCCACAAGGGGAATTTCTCAAACACCTGTCCACAGTAGACAATTTCCCCTGAAGTCTTCATCTTCAGACACAAAGTACCAGAAGCGGGACTTGACGATGACATGATTAGGTGCAAATACTCGCAGGAGATACAACAGCGGAGTGCGGCATTTTGGGGTGGGCAGGCAGCGCTCCACTACCTTGTACCCTAAAGTGTGCCATCATGACGCACTGTCCGCTCTCAAGTGCCACCCAAGAGAGGACCGCTCCCACCAGACTTCTGAGGACCAGGGGTTGAAAACGAACGTCTCAAAAGTCCCTTTGAGCTCTGTGGTTTCTGTGAGCTGCTGGAGGATGAGTAGTATGCAATATTCTTATCTGTATCCTACCCTCAGCCCCTGAATAAAGTATTTGTTGAACTGGAAAAGCCAGTTGCCTCCAGTAAGCCAAGAGCAGGAGGCTTCAAACTCTTGTCTTTCTCCACTGAATCCACGAGGGGGCGGCAATCTTCCAAAAACATGACTATTCTGAGCAGGCTGCCCTTTTCTAGCTAAAAAACAACACCTGAAGTTCATTAAAAATCAAACTACTACCATTTATTACTTATTTTACTCTTAGTAACAACATTGCTAATAGTTCAGTGCTTAAGAACTCATTACCAAAACATTAAATTAAACAAAAACCAACAACCACACATGAAACAAATGATATTTCAATTATTACAGATGAGGCTGTGAATGAACACAGAAGCCTCATTTTTTTTTTTTTCTCTTTTTCTGGAATTGCCTAGAGAAGACCTTCCTTGTCCCTCAGCCTAAATTCACGTCGGTCTTCTCTGTGAGCCAAGCAAAGAGACATTCATCCATCCATTCATCATTCATTCACTCACACATCAAACCAACACCTACTGAGCAACCGCTGTGTGCTAGGCGCTGTGCTAGGCACTGGGAGGAACGCAAAAAAGTACGTGAATCCAGCTGGCATTAGTCCAGGTCTCTATTTGAGTGAGAGCCATTTTCACTCCAACACTGTTAATTGCAAAAGAATAATTTGTTTTAGGACTGGATAAAACTTTATTAAAGCAACTTGCTGGATTCCCTTGCTCTCTGACTCTATTTGTAAAGCATTTGTCCGCTGAAAGAACCCCCATTTACTTAATCCTGAGAGGTTTTAGCTAAGTAAAAAAAAAAAAAAAAAGACTTGTCCTAAATGTCTCACCAGAAAGAATGACTTTCCAGGGAACACAACATAGCTTACCAGGCAGGGACAGGTGGCTTGACAGAAGTTAATTCAGTCAAAAACTGTTTGGTCTGCACAGTGTTTTCACTATTCTTGGGGCTTTTTTGTTTGTTTTGTTAACTAATGCAAACTTTAAAAACTGAGACAAATTTGGAGCTCTAGTCTAAGATGACAATGCACAAAGACCCTGAACTTGCCTCCTCCACAGGTATACCAAATCTACCCCCATTTGTAGATCAATTCCTCCTGGAGAAGGACCGAGGACTGTCTGAACAGCTTCTGCACAACAAATGATATAAACAACCCAGAGAGAATGGCAAGAGACGGAGACTGAGCGACAAGGGGAATCCCCATCCCCAACGCTGCCAACTGCACTGGGGAGGGATGCTACCCACAGGAGGCTGGGAGATCCCTCTTCCCTGGAGCACAAAAAAAAAAAAAAAAAAAAGCTCAAGTTTAAAAGCGCAACTAGAATATAAACAAACCAACCCTAAAATCCTGCCAGATGGTAGGAGAGTTGTGGAAACACTCTCGAGGTTAGAGGGACTAGTGAGCAGCACAGTTTACATTCCCCCTCCACCTTGACAGTGTGGACAGGAGCAGGGCCCAGTGCCATAGCTGGCCTGCTGCCTCAGTGAGCCCCAGGCCCCTAGCTCACAGCAGTCACAGCCATACCACCAAGGCCACCCCACCATGGTGCACACACCAGGACATCCCTGATCAATGCTCACTACAGCTAATGGCAGTTTCACCAAGGCGACACAGGGACAAAGCACCCTGCAACTCTCCAGACCCACATCACTTTGGCTCCAGACAACTTGCCAGGGAACCCCTCCAGTGCAGAGCAACTGGGGGTACACTGACCTTGACTCTAAGCATTCTGGCACAAACCACCTATACAAAGGATCCCAGAATCCCCTGGCCTGTGCACACCTCAGCTCCAGCCATGCACAGGGTACCCTGGAATACCCTGGCTTGTAATTTCAGCTTCAGCTGTCCTGCCAAGGTACCTTCTGCAGAGAGGGTCCCAGGACCACTCTGGCCCACACCTACTTCAGTCCCAACCATCCCAACAGGGCAGCCTGGGACCCCCAGCCCATGACAGCCACATCTCCAGCCAACCAACCAAAGTCACCAGGAACACACAGTATTCACAGGGGATGGCCTGTGATAAACAAAACCATTCCATCAAGGTTAGGATAAGTAGATGTTTCACCTAATTCACAGAAACACAGTAAGTCAAGCAAAATGAGGAGACAGAGCAATATGTTCCAAACAGAAGAATGAGACAAAAATCTCAGAAGGACTTGAAGAATATAATAACTGAAATGAAAAATACCCAAGAGGGAATTAACAGTAGATTAGAGGATGAAAAAGGAAAAATCAGTGATCTGGAAGGCAGGATAAGGGAAAGCACCCAAGATGAAAATAAAAAAGATTTTTTTATTTTATTTTTATTTTATATTTTTTAAGCACAAGCAGGGAGCAGGGGAGAGGGCAAAGCGGAAGAGGATGAGAGAATCTCAAGCAGGCTCCATGTACAGTGCATTTGGTTGATCATGAGGTGGCATTTGGTTGATCATGACCTGAGCCAATCCAAGATTTGGATGCTCAACCAAATGCCACCTCAGCACCCCCAAAAAAGATTTTTTTTGAGAGAGAGATAGAGATAAAGAGAGTACAAGCAGGGGAGGGGCAAAAGGAGAGAGAGAATCCCAAACAGGTTCCATGGGGTCCCAACATGGGGCTTGATCCCATGGCTGTGAGATCATGACCTGAGCCGAAATCAAGAGTGAGACACAACTGACAGAGCTACCAGGCACCCCGCAAAAAAACAATGTCCAAAAATGAGGATAGGAGAGACTGAGAAAATGGCAGAGTAAAAGGACCCGTAAGCTCCTTCTATCCCATGGATACAACTAAGTAACACTCACATCAGCATATATAACTAGGAAATAACCCTAAGACAGGCAGAACAAAGTCCACAACTAAAGGCTGGGAAGAAGCCACACTGAGGAAGGTAGGAAGGGTGAAGACACAGTTTGGAAACAAAACAGACCATGGCCACCCATGGTGGGGAGGGAACTGGTAGCACAGAGAAGGGTGAAAAACAAAATTTCACACAAGGGAGCCCACACAGGCAAGACAAATCCCCATAACATTTGGCTTTGAAAGTGAGAGGGGCCAAATTTAGTGAGTTTGTACAACCAGCAGAACTTGGAACCTGGGATTTTTTTAAAAAATCAGAGGTCTCAGCTCTGAAAGAGCCCAGAGGGTGTCAGGAAGCCAAGTCGCCACCCTTAAAGAGCACAACAGCCCATGCAAAAACAGCCCAGGATCAGCAGTTGAAATACACTGGGGCAGATGGGAGGGAGAGTGATTTACTCATCTCAGAGTATGACTCAGAGAGACAGAGATCACAGAAGCCCCCTCCAGGAACAAACAAACTGGCACATTCCATTTACCTCCTGCTCCCAGCAGCATAAACAGCGGCCACCTACAGTAACAAGTACCTCTGACACTCATTACCTAACTTGTTTACACCAAGCCATGCCCACCCACCCCCCACATCAGTAGACCTGCCCTTTCCAGTCACACTGGCCTCAGTCCTGGTGCTGCAGGCCCCCTCCCCCAGAAGACTGGCACAAACCCTGCCAACACCACATCTCCTGACCAACAAGGTTTGCAGGATTTCAGTTTCAGTGCCAGCAGTAGCGGCAGGTCTCATTTCACAAGCAGATGAGCACACACCTTGTAAAAACACACCCCACCCCTTCTGAGGAACAAATACTGCCCACAACAGGCAAAGAGACATGGACCGAAGGGAAAAGAGGTCAGGATGCAACAGCACAGCTCGTGATATACACATAAGAGGCACTCCCTGAAGCACCAGGTCCTGGGGATTAGGGGACACTGCACTGCCATGCACTAAGGACCTCTTCTTCTTAAGGCCACTAACATCAAGAGTAAGAGACATAGCTGACTTTTCTAATACATAGAAATGGACACAGAGAGTTAGACAAAATGTGGAGACAGAGAACTATGTCCCAAATGAAAGAACAGGACCAAACCAGACCAAGAGACCTAAGGAAAACAGATGTAAATAATATGACTTAAAGAGAATTTAAAATAATGATCATAAAGATATTCACTAGACTTGAGAAAAGAGTGGAGGACATCAATGAGATCTTTAACAGAGATTTTTTTTTTAAAAAGAACCCATCAGATGGTGTTGCTCATGCCTGAATTTTTTCTATATATAAATGATGTATTTGTACTTTTTTTACTGCCCGACACATCTGTAGAATACACTTTTCAGATTCAAATCTTTGCCTCTTATGACAAAAATGTGTAAGTTCATTTTCTATAGAGATTAAAAAGATAGTTTATGTCAATATCTAGAATACCTGACGAGCATGTTTCTATCACTGATAATTTTTAAAAAGCTTCTTTTACTTTCACAACTCATTATTGATAGTCAGGTACATTTCTCAGAATGTTGTCTCTTTTGGGAAAATATCTATCAAGTTCCTTTCATACAGAGTTGTTTTATCACTGTGCTGTAGCCCTGAAACTAACATAACATTCTGTGTCAACTACACTTCAATAACAATGTAATGAAATGAAATGCAGAATATTTAAGATTCTGGGGAAAAAAAGAACCAATCAGAGATGAAGAATACCATAAATGAAATTAAAAATACACTTGATGGAATAAACAGCAGTCTAGATGAAGTAGAGGAATGAATTAACGAAGTGGAAGACAAAGTAACAGAAAGTAATGAAGCTGACCAAATGAGAAGAAAAAATATGCAAATTAAGAAAAGTCTTAGGGAACTCAGTCTCTACATCAAACGTAATAATATTTGCATTATAGGGATCACAGAAGAAGAGGAGAGCAAAGGCTGCAGAAAATTTATTTGAAGAAATAATAGCTGAAAACTTCCCCAATCTGGAAACAGAGATCCACATCCAGGGGCACAGAGATCCCCCTAGAAAATCAACTCAAGGAGGTCCACACCAAGACACATAGTACTGAAAATGGCAAAAAGTAGTGATAAAGAAAAAAAACTTTAAAGCAGCAACAGAAAAGAAGATAGCATCATTAGATTCTCCCTGTATGTAACTATCAGCAGATTTTTCAGCAGAAGCTTTACAGGCCAGAAGAGGGTGGCATGATATATTCAAAGTCCTGAAAGGGAAAAACCTGCAGCTAAGAATACTCTATCCAGCAAAGCTATCATTCAGAATACAAGGAGAGATAAAGAGTTTCTGAAACAAAAAATAAAGGAGTTTGTGACCACTCAGCCTACCCTACAAAAAATATTAAAGGGTACTCTTTGAATGGAAAGGAAAGAACATAAGTGAGAGTATGAAAAGTAAAAAAAAAACATAAAAGCAGTAAAAGTAAGAATTTCTGTAAAAATAAGTCAAAGGATTCACTAAATAAATAAGAG
The DNA here is from genome assembly GCF_028018385.1 of Neofelis nebulosa. Classification (NCBI taxonomy): domain Eukaryota; kingdom Metazoa; phylum Chordata; class Mammalia; order Carnivora; family Felidae; genus Neofelis; species Neofelis nebulosa. The sequence continues at coordinate 96,121,597 of NC_080782.1, read as the reverse complement.
GATGTAAAACACAATACCATATATCTAAAATGTGGGGGACAGGGGGAAGGGGTAGAGAATGGGTTCAAACTTAAGTGAATATCAACTTAATATAGATTGCTATACACAGAAGATGTTATACACAAACCTAATGGTAACCACAAATCAAAACTCAGTAATAGACAGGCAAAGAATAAACAGAAAGGAATTCAAGGAAAGCCAATGAACCATGAAAGAGAGCAAGAGAAGAATCACATAAAAACTACTAAAACAGCCACAAAATTGGTAACAAAATGGCAATAAATATATATCTATCAATAATAACTTCAAATTGGACTCAAATAAATAAATGGGTCAATGCTCCAATCAAAAGACATAGGGTGTTGGGCCGCCTGGGTGGCTCGGTCGGTTAAGCGTCCGACTTCGGCTCAGGTCATGATCTCATGGTCCGTGGGTTCGAGCCCCGCGTCGGGCTCTGAGCTGACAGCTCAGAGCCTGGAGCCTGTTTCAGATTCTGTGTCTCCCTCTCTCTGTGACCCTCCCCCATTCATGCTCTGTCTCTCTCTGTCTCAAAAATAAATAAAAACGTTAAAAAAAAAAAAAAAGACATAGGGTGTTTTAAAATAAAAATGGTGGGGTTGCCTGGGTGGCTCAGTGGGTAAAGTGGCTGACTTCAGCTCAAGTCATGATCTTGGGGTTCATGATTTCAAGCCCTACGTCAGGTTCCGTGCTGACAACTCAGCACCTGGGCCTGCTTCAGATTCTGTCCCCCTCTCTCTCTGCCCCTCCCCCCTCATGCTGGTCTCTCTGTCTGTCTCTCTCTCTCAAAAAAACAAACATTGGAAAAAAGAGACCCATCTATACGCTGCCTACAAGAGACTTACTTCATACCTAAACATACCTGAAGACTCAAGAGTGAGGGAATAGAAAAACAGGTATCATGCAAATGAAATGTAAAGAAAGCCACGGTAGCCATACTTAAAATGGACAAAATAGACTTTAAAACAAAGACCACAACAAGAGACAAAGATGGACATTATTTAATAATAAAGGGGACAGTCCAACAAGAGGATATAACAATTGTAAAAACTTATACACCCAACATGAAAGCACCCAAATACATAACAAGTTAATAACAAACATAAAGAAATAACCAATAGTAATATAATAGCAGGGGACTTTAAGACCCCACTTATATCCAAGCACACATCATCCAAACAGAATATCAACAAGGAAATTGGCTTTAAATGACACACTGGACCAGATGGATTTAACAGATATATTCAGAACATCCCATCCTAAAACAGCACAATACAAATTTTTTCAAGTGCACATAGAACATTTTCCAGAACAGATCACATATTAGGCCACAAGTCTCAAGAAATTCAAAAAGATCAATATCATTCCATGCATCTTTTGTGACCACAACACTGAAACGAGAAATCAACAACAAGAAAAAGTCTGGAAAGAGCAAAAAAAAAAAAAAAAAAAATTACATAACATGCTACTAAACAATGAATGGGTCAACCAGGAAATCAAAGAAGAAATCAAAACATACATGGCAAGATGGGGCATCTGGGTGGCTCAGTTAAGTGGCTGACTCTTGGTTTTGACTCAGGTCTTGATCTCATGGTTCGTGGGTTTGAGGCCCACATCAAACTCTGTGCTGGCAGCATGGAGCCTGCTTCGGGTTTTCTCTCTCCCCCACTCTCTCTCTTCCCCTTCCCTGCTTTCTCTCTCAAAATAAATAAATAAACATTTAAAACATACATAAAAACAAATGAAAATGAAAACACAACAGTCCAAAATTTGGGGGGTGCAGCAAAACTGGTTCTAGGAAGGAAGTTTAAAACAATACGGGCCTTCCTCAAGAGGCAAAAAAAATCAAAGCAACAACCTAACCTTACACCTAAAGGTGCTAGAAAAAGAAGAACAAACAGAACCTAAACCTAACAGAAGAAAGGAAATAATAAGGATTAGAGCATGGATGGAGCTAGAGAGTCAAATGCTAAGTGAAATAAGTCAGAGACAAATACCATATTATTTCATACATATGTGGAATTTAAGAAACAAAACTAATGAGCAAAGGGAAAAAGAGAGAGAGAGAAGGGGGGGGGGGGCGGGGAGAGAGGGAAGCCAAGAAACAGATCCTTTACTATAGACAACGAATTGATGGTTACCAGATGGGAGGTGGGTGGGGGGAGGGGAAACTGGGACTAAGGAGTGTACCTGTCATGATGAGCACTGGGTGATGTATGGAATTGATGAATCACTATATTGTATACCTGAAACTAATGTAACATTGTATGTTAACTCTACTGGAATTAAAATTAACACTTAATCAACAAAACACAACAAAAATAAAATAAAATGAGGACAGAGTACAGGATCTCTTAGGTAACATCAAGCAAACTGACATTTGCATTATAGGGGTCCCAGAAGGAGAAGAGAGAGAGAAGAGGGCAGAAAACTTACTTGAGTAAATAGTAGCTAAAAAATTCCCTAACCTGGGGAAGGAAACAGATATCCAGGTTCAGAAACACAGAGAGTTCCACATCATGAATCCCAGGAGGTTCACACCATGACACATAATAATTGAAATGTCAAAGATGAAAGAGAAAGAATTTTAAAAACAGCAAGAGAGAAGCAACTAGTCATATACAAAGGAAATTCCATAAGGCTATCAGCTTTTTTTTCAGCAGAAATTTTATAGGCTAGAATGGAGAGGCATGATATATTCAAAGTGTTGAAAGAAAAAAAAAAAAAACCTATAACCAAGAATACCCAGCAAGAACATCACTCAGATTTGAAGGAAAGATAGTTTCCCAAACAAAATCAAAGAATTCATTACCATGAAGCCAGTCTTAAAATAAATGTTAAGGGGACTTCTGTAAGAAGAGAAGAAATGTCCATAATTAGAAAAAAAATTATAAAAGGAAAAATTTTCAGGGCACCTGGCTGACTCAGTTGGTACAGCAGGTAACTCTTGATATTGGAGTTTTAAGTTTGAGCCCCACGTTGGGTGTAAAGATTACCAAAAAATAAAATCTTAAGAAAACAAAAGGAAAAATTTCTTGAGTAAAATCAAACATAAAGGTAGCACAGCAATCACTTATAAAGCTAGTATGAAGGTTGAAAGACAGAAGTAGTAAAATGAATTACATCTAAAAAATTAATTAAGAGGACTTACAAAATAAAAAGATGTAGGGGCGCCTGGGTGGCTCAGTCGGTTGGGCGGCCGACTTCGGCTCAGGTCATGATCTTGCGGTCCGTGAGTTCTAGCCCCGCGTCGGGCTCTGTGCTGACAGCTCGGAGCCTGGAGTCTGCTTCATATTCTGTGTCTCCCTCTCTCTGACCCTCCCCTGTTCATGCTCTGTCTCTCCCTGTCTCGAAAATAAATAAACGTTAAAAAAAAAAAATTAAAAAAAAAAAGATGTAAAATATGACAACACATACATAAAATGTGTTCGAACTTAAGTGACCCTCAAGTTAATATAGATTGCTATATATTTAGAATATTATACATAAACCTCATGGTAACCACAAGCCAAAAACCTGTAAGAGATACACAAAAAATAAAGGAAAGAAAGCCAAGCATAACAATAAAAAAAGTCATCAATCAGGGGCTCCTGGGTGGCTCAGTCGGTTGAGCATCCGACTTCGGCTCAGGTCATGATCTTACAGTTTGTGGGTTCGTGCCCCGCATCAGGCTCTGTGCTAACAGCTTGCTCAGAGCCTGCAGCCTGCTTCAAATTCTGTGTCTCCTTCTCTCTCTCTGCCCCTCCCCAGCTCATGCTCTGTCTCTCAAAAATAAATAAATGTTAAAAAAAAAGTCATCAATCATTAAGAGAGGAAGAAGCAACAGAGAAGAAATACAGAAACAACCAGAAAACAATGAATAGAATGGCAATATGTACATATCTATTAATAATGACTTTAATTGCAAATGGTCTAAATGCTTCAATCAAAAAATATAGAAAGATGGAATAGACTAAAAAAAAACCAAATCCCATTTATATATTGCCTACAAGAGACTGACTTCAGAACTAAAGACACATACAAATTGAAAGTGAAGATATGGAAAAGATACTCCATATAAAGGTGGGGGGAAAAAAGCCAGGGTAGCAATACCTCTATGGGACAAAATATACCTTAAAACAAAGACTGTAACAAGCAACAAAGAAGGGCATTGCACGATAATAAAAGGATAAATCCAACAAGAGGATGTAACAATTTTAATAACTATATGCTCGACATTGGACACCTAAATACATAAAGCAAATATCAACTGACATAAAGGGGAAAATTGACAAGAGTACAATACTAATAGGAGACTTAACCCCTACTTACATCAATAGATAGAACATTCAAGCAGAAAATCAATAAGGAAATTTTTTTTTCTCCCTCCCTCCCTCGGAAATGTTTTTGAATGACACATTAGACCAGATGGGTTTAAGAGATATATACAGAACATTCCATCTAAAAACAACAGAATACACAGGGTTTTGTTGTTGTTGTTGTTGTTTTTCAAGTGCACATGGAACAGTCCCTAAGATGGATCACATATTAGGCCCCAAAACAATCTCAACAAATTTAAGAAGGAAATCACATCAAACATCTTTTCCGACCACAACAGTATTAAAGTAGAAATCAATTACAAGAAAAAAAAAACTGGGAAAAAAAATGAACACATAAAGACTAAACACCATGCTACTAAACAACAAATGGGTCAATGAGGAAATCAAAAAGGAAATTAAAAAATACATGGAAACAAGTGAAAATAACACACAACAATTCAAAAATTTTGGGTCTCAGCAGAAGCAGTTCTAAGAGGGAGATTTATAGTGATACAAACCTACCTCAACAAACAAGGAAAATCTCCATCTAACTTTATACCTAAAGATACTAGAAAAAGAAGAACAAAGCCCAAAATTAGTAGAATAAAGGAAATAATAAAGATCAGAACAGAAACAAATAAAAGAGACAAAAAAAAAAAAAAAAGAGAGAGAGAAAAGATTAATGAAATCAAGAGTTGGTTCTTTGAAAAGATAAATAAAATTAATATCCTTTAGCCAGGCTCATTAAGAAAAAAAGAGAAAGGACCCAAATAAACGAAATCAGAAATTCAAGAGGAGGGGTGCCTAGCTGTCTCAGTCAGAAGAGCATGTGACTCTTGATCATGGGGTTGTAAGTTAGAGCCCCATGTTGGGTGTAGAAATTATTTAAAAATAAAACCTTAAAAAAAGAAAAGAAATGAAATGAAAGAGAAGTAACAAATGACACCACAAAAATACAAAGGATTAGGGGCACATGGGTGGATCAGTCAGTTAAGCATCCATCTTTGGCTCAGGTCATAATCTCACAGCTAGTGGGTTCGAGTCCCATGTTGGGTTCTGTGCTGACAGCTCAGAGCCTGGAGTCTGCTTCAGGTTCTTGTCTCTCTCTCTCTCTGCCTCTCCCCAACTCACACTCTGTCTCTCTCAAAAATAAATATTTTTTTAAAAGTACAAAGGATTATAAGAGACTACTATCAAAAATGATAACCAAAAATTGGACAACCTAGAAAAAATGGATAAATTCCTAGAAACATATAATCTGCCAAAACTGAATCAGGAAAAAATAAAAAAATCTGAATAGAATGAATACTAGTAATAAAACTGAATCAGTTATCAAAAAACTCCTGATGAGCTAAAGTCCAGGACCAGAGGGATTGACTGGTGAATTCTACCAAACATTTAAAGAAGAGTTAATACCTATTCTCCTCAAATTATTCCAAAAAATAGGATAAGAAAGCTTCCAAATACATTCTATGAGGCCAGCATTGCCCTGATGCCAAAACTAGACAAAGACACTACAGAAAAAGAAAACCACAGGCCAATATTCCTGATGAACATGGATGCAAAAATCCTCAGCAAAGTGTTAACAAACCACATTCAGTAACACATTAAAAGGATCATTCACCATACTCAAAGGGGATTTATTCCAGAGATCCAAGAATGGTTCACTACCTGCAAATCAATTAACATGATACCCAACATTAACAAAATTAAGGATAAAGAACATACATTCATCTCCATAGATGCAGAAAAAGCATTTGAGGAAATTTAATATCCATTCGTGATAAAAACTGGTAACAAAGTGGCTTTAGAGGAAACATACCCATCACTTCTCAGCCTTGCAGTTAAGATCAAGTGTAGAGGAAACATACCTTAACATAACAAAGGCCCTATATGACAAACCCACAGCTAACATCATTTCAATGGTAAAAAATTGAGACTTTTTCATCTAAGATCAGGAACAAGATAAGGATTTCCACTTTTATTCAACATAGTACTAGAAGTCCTAGCCGCAGCAATCAGACAAGGGAAAAAAAGGACATCCATATTAGTAAGAAAGAAATAAAACTGTCACTAATTGCAGATGATATGATACTATACATAGAAAACCCTTAGGATTTTGCAAAAAAAAAAAACCTATCAGAAGTAATAATTCAGTAAAGATACAGGATACAAAATTGATATACAGAAATGTGTTGTGTTTCTCTACACTAATAACAAAGCAGCAGAAAGAGAAATTAAGAAAATTCCATTTACAACTGCACCAAAAAGAATAAAATACCTAGGAATAAACTGAATGAAGGAATTAAAATACATAGTCTGAAGACTATGGAAATGTTGATGAAAAGAATTAAAGATGACACAAATGAAAAAATATTCCACACTCATGGATTAGAAGAATTAATATTATTAAAATATTCATACTATCCAAGGCAATCTACAGATTCAGTGCAATTCTTATTAAAATATGAATAGCATGTGTCACAGAACTAGAGAAAATAATACTAAAATTGGTATGGAACCACAAAAGACCCCAAATAGCCAAAGTAATCTTGAGAAAGAAGAACAAAACTGGATGTATCACCATCCAGATTTCAAGATATACTAAAATGCTGTAGTAATCAAAACAGTATTGTACTGGCACAAAAAGAGACCCAAAGATCAATAGAATAGAGAGCCCAGAAATAAACCTACACTTCTGTGGTCAATTAGTCTATGACAAAGGAGACAACAATATACAATGGGGAAAAGACAGTCTCTTCAATAAATGGTGCTGGGAAAACTGGACAGCTACATGCAAAAGAATGAAACTGGGCCACTGTCTTACACCATACACAAAAAGAAACTCAGAATGGATTAAGGACCTAAATATGAGACCTGAAACCATAAAACTCCTATAAGAAAACATAGGCAGTAACTTCTTAGACATCAGTCTTAGCGATATTTTTCTAGATATGTCTCCTCTGGCAAGGGAAACAAAAAGCAAAATTAAACTGTTGAGTCTACTCCAAAATAAAAAGCTTTGAACAGCAAAGGAAACCATCAACAAAACAAGAAGGGAACCTACTAAATGGGGGGAAATATTTTCAAATCTATCCAATAAGCAGTTAATATCCAATTAATCCAGCCCAGAGCCTGGAGACAGCTTCGGATTCTGTATCTGTCTTCCTCTCTCTCTCTCTCTGTGCCCCACCACCCCCACACACACTCTGTTTCTCTCTCTCTCTCTCAAAAATAAATAAACATTAAAAAAATTTGGCGGGGGTGGGGGGACACCTGGGTGGCTCAGTTGGTTAATCGTCTGACTTCAGCTCAGGTCATGATCTCACAGTCCCTGAGTTCGAGCCCCACATCAGGCTCTGTGCTGACAGCTCAGAGCCTGGAGCCTGCTTCAGATTCTGTGTCTCCCTCTCTCTCTGTCCCCTTCTGGGCTCATGCTCTGTCTCTCTCTGTCTCAAAAATAAATAAAAACATTAAAAAAAATTTTTTTAATAAAAAATTTTTTTTAATTTTTTTTTTTTTTTTTTTTTTTTACAATACAAGAAATAACAAGTATTGGCAAGGATATGGAGAAAAACGAATGCTCCTTAAGTGTTGGTGACAATGTCAATTGGTATAGCCACTGTGGAAAACAGTACGGTGGTGTCTCAAAAATTAGAAATATGGGGCACCTGGTTGGCTCTGTCAGTGGAATGTAACACTCGATCTCAAGGGTGGTAAGTTCAGGCCCTAGACTGGGTGTAGAGATTACTTAAAAACAAAACAAAAAATGTTTAAAAAATTAGAAATATTATACAATTCAGTAATCCCACTACTGTGTATTTACCCAATAGGAAAAAAACCCACTAATTTGAAAAGATATATGCACCCCTATGTTTACTGTAGCATTATTTACAATAGCCAAGGTATGAAAGCAACCCAAGTGTCCAGTGATAGGTGAATGGATGAAGAAGAGTGGCACACACACACACACACACACACACTGGAATATTATTAAGCCATAAAAAAAAAAGAGGGGCATCTGGGTGGCTCAGTTGGTTGAGCATCTGACTTCTGCTGAGGTCATGATTTCACGGTTTATGAATTTGAGTCCCACATCAGGCTCTCTGCTATCAGCCAGCCAGCACAGAGGCTGCTTGGGATCCTCTGTCCCCCTCTGTGCCCCTCCCCCACTTACACTCTTGCAAAAATAAATGAATTTTTTTTAATGCCTAAAAAAGAGAGATCTTGCCGTTTCCAACAACATGGATGGACCTATAGTGTAGGGTATTAGGTGAGGTGAAACAAGTCAGACAAAGAAAGACAAATACCATATGATTTCACTTACATGTGAAGTCTAAAAAAAACAAAACTAAACAAGGAACAAAAGCAGAAACAGACCCATAAATACAGAGAACAAACTGGTGGTTGCCAGAGGGGAGAAAGGTAGAGGGATGGGCAAAAGGGGCAAAGGGGAATGGGAGGTATGGCTTCCACTTATGGAACAAATGACTCAGGGTAATGAAAGGTACAACATAGGGAATATGGCCAGTGGTGCTATAATAGTGATGTGTGGGGACAGATGGCAACTACACTTGTTGTGATAGAGTCATTGAATCACTCTGCTGCACACCTGAAACTAATTACCATTGTGTATCAACTATACTTTAATTTAAAAAAATACTCGAGGGATGCCTGGGTGGCTCAGTCAGTTAAGCGTCTGACTCTTGATCTTGGCTCAGATCATGATCTCGAAGTTCAAGGGTTCAAGCCACGCATTGGGCTCTGTGTTGATAGTAAAGAGCCTGCTTGGAATTCTCTCTGTCTCTCTCTCTCTCTCTCTCTCTCTGCCCTTCCCCTGCTTGTACTCTCTCTCAAAATAAACAAAAATTTTTTAAGTTCAAAATAAAGAAGCAAAAAAATTATAAGAACTCACATTAAAATCTGGATTTTCAGTTTCTCTTAAGAAATCAAAAGTTCTGACTGCTGTCCATAGTGTAGTGGTTATCACATTCACCTCACAAGTGCAAAGGTCCCCAGTTCAATCCTGGGCAGAAACACACTTGTGTTTGCCCTTACTGTAGAATTTTAAAATGTATTGCAGAGTAACAGTAATAAAAATGAAAAGCTCTGGCCACACTATCTGCATTCCTGCACAAGAATCTTAGAGAGAGCTGCGTTCTCCACATTCCCTCTTCATTCAACCCTCTTCACTCATGGAGCTCTTGTCTAGCCCCTAGAAGTGACAGTCTGAAACCCTCAACTTGTGATGTTGAAGGCACAGACAGAGGAGGGTTAGACTCCACCCCTCTGGTCGACACCTGTTAGGTGACCTGTTCCTACTTCCACAGCTACCGAATGGCAAGGCCTGGGCTCCAAGCCAGGAGTCCTAACTCCTCCTACCAGCGGGGCTCTACTAGAAACAGATGGCACACTCAATTAGGTAATTTGGATTTTTAATAAAAGGGCCATTTATGAGGTTGGGGCAGGTTTCAGGAAACCAAAGTGGAGAGTACAGTATCCCTCCCCACGTTCCCCTCCACTGGCCAAACAAGAGGGGGGAGCTGCTCCCACCCCTTCCCACCAGCCTTGACAGAGCAAGTGGAAAGAATAATCATCATTCCTGGAGAGGACAGGAGTGCAGTGAGTGTCGGTGGACAACAGCTGTGGCCTTGGATAGATGGGCACAGCAATCCTGCAAAACCGTAGGGAGAAGGAACCAAGGAAATAAGTAGCCCAACCCTATGTCCTCCCCCCTCTCCAGTTATTCAAACTCAGCACTCAGGTGTACAAGGGGGTCCATTAATGCGAAATGTTCATCCAGCCCCGTGAGACGGAAAGCAGGGTGGAAGCAGGCAGAAAGTGGGCCTCACTTTTGCCCCAGACAGAGAACACCCCAACAAACTCCTCCTCCACCTGAATTGATCTCGAAGTTCTGTGAAGTTCCACCACACTGCCCTGGGCCCCAGGCATCGGACCAAAACATCATATTGCCAACAGACAGGGAGGAGAAAAGATGGACACCAACAGGAATAGCTCAGCTTACCTTCCAAACACTTTGCACACATTCCCTCTAATCTTGCAGGGGAAGGAATTTCTTTCTGTAGGTGAAGAAATTGAGGCACAGGATGGTAAGGACTTGGCAAAGGACACCTACTTTATAAATGTTGGAGGCAAGGTTCAAACTCAGTGTCACTAGCTCCAAACCTGAAGTTATTATATATAGTTACAGAAAATATTCATCAGTTGTGCCAGAAACAGGTAACATAGCAGGCTGAGATTGTTATCCTTTTAAAAGCCTGTTTGCAAAATTGGCCCTCGACTGGCGTCTGAGAACTTGAATTTTGGTCATGTCTGGTTTGCCAAAGTCCCATGGCTGTTAGCAACAGGGCAGGGACTAGATCCAAGGTTTGGGGACTTGTAGGCTCATGCTCCTCCACTAACTATGAAAGGCTTCAGGGTACTCAAACAGAAAGTGTTGACAGAGCATATGTGACAAAGTTCCAGGGATCTCGTGGGAGGCCATCCCCACTGCTGGTCTTGGTGAAGACGTAGCAGAAGGTAGGCACATCCTGGGACTTCCGAAGCCCCCACTTTCCTTCTCTACACCTTCCTCTCACCCTTCTGAGACTTCATGTTTTCATCTTCCTTCAGAGTTCAAACCTGGGTTTACTGGGAGTATCTCTTACTCAGGTGCCATATACTGAGCAGAAGCTGGCTCTTTCAGCCCCACCTGTGCCTCCATGGCTAGCTGCCTTTACAAAGCACAAAGACCCAACAACTTTATACAGGGCCCCTGGTCAACCTCAGGCTTGAGAAGGAACTCACTGGGCCTTGCTTACATCAGTGTTGTACTCAAAAACACTGTAACAGATGCTTTAGGTGGCCTGTCCATCTCTCTTACCACTTGTCACCCACTGATGTCCAACTGCCAATACCTGCAGTTCTTTATTTCAGAGCATTCTCTGGCACTCAGGCCTTCTCCGCACCCCCCCTCCCTTGGCAGGCTACAAGTGCAGGGGAATTAAGTGATACTCATCTCCCCATCCCTGCCTTATTCTCTCCTCCCCTTCCTAGGGTTCCTTCACCTCCCAAATAAACAGGGTGTACCGCAATCCTTCTCTCAGGGTCTGTTTCTGGATAAACCAACCAGAAGAAAATTTTGCTCAGCACAAGCCCACTCAAATTTTACTTAATCCAGAGTTCGGGAATCTGAGATTTGCATGGATACCCTATGCTCATGAGCAAAAATACATCCACACAGAGAACTTCTCTCTGAACCAACCATTCCAAAGACATCCATATTACTCAGTCACTTGGCTGGACTTTATTACCCCTGCATGAATAGCCCATAAGTCCAATAAGTGGAATGAAAACTAGCACAGTGAAGGAACAGTGGTATTGGATCTCATTCATTTTTTTAACCCCACCCACCACCCACCATGACACCCAGCCCTCAGGCCTGGTAAGTGCTCATTAAATATGTTAATCAGAGGAGCAGTTGGAGCAGGCAGCCTCTGCTCCACAAGGCTCCACTCCTAATCCCCTACTATGTGATCTCCCAGGGCACCCAGGACGATTCCCCCACTCGTACTCTCTCTGCTCATAATGGTGCAGAATCTCACTTGGTCTTGAAGAGTGTGCCAGAAATATGCTCTTGAAACAGCCTGCTTGTTCACAAATACATTTCCATTTTAGCAAGAGCAGCTGTCACTCCTGCTGGAGGCCTGCTGGTCTCACCCTTGCCACCTGCCCGAAAGGAAAATTTAATTCATAGAAACTTAAGAGGGCCTAATTCAACCCCTCTTCTAATTCAGAGATCCTCTCAAAAGCCTCCCTGATGTTTGTCATCTATTTCACGAACACTTCAAACAACAGGGAACTCATTGCTACATGCCATAGCCAATCCTATGGTTAGAAGGTTCTAATTATTAAGTTTTTAGACAAATTCTATTTTCAAAAAATTTTTAATGTTTATTTTATTTTTGAGAGATTGAGAGAGAGAGAGAGAGAGAGAGAGCATGAGCAGGGGAGGGGCAGAGAGAGTGAGAAAGACACAGAATCTGAGCTGTCAGCACAGAGCCTGACACGGGGCTTGAACCCACAGACCATGAGATCATGACCTGAGCCGAAGCCGGATGCTTAATTGACTGATTCACCCAGGTGCCCCTAAATATTTATTATTTTTTATTTATAATACATATTATATATGTATTATATGTATTACATATATTATGTATTAAAATATATATGTATTATATATTAAACATTTACTATGTGCCAGGTACTATTTTTTTAAAGTTTACTTACTTATTTCAAGACAGAGAGAGAGAGAAAGCAGAGGAGGGGCAGAGAGAGAAGAAGGAAAGGATCCCAAGTAGGTTCCAGGCTGTCAGTGCAGAGACCAACGTGGGCTTGAACCCACGAACGGTGAGATCATGACCTGAGACAAAACCAAGAATCAGACACTTAACGGACTGAGCCACCTAGGAGCCCCTTTCTTTTTCTTTTTTTCTTTTTTCTGTGCCTGGTACTATTAAAAGTACTTTATGTGCAAATTCTTTATCACCATCATCCCATCTCACAGCACAGAGACAGTAGTAGCTTTCCCAAGATTGTAGAGCTGACAAGTGGCAGAATGAGATTCCAAACCAAGGAAGTCTCACTCTAGAGCCTTCCTGTATTACCTTTTTGTTACTTGGGGCAGAAACATTTCATCATATAACTTAGCCTTTTAGGTCCAGATCCCTGTGAGGTTGTGATGAAAGTCAAGGACCCTCCCCTCTTGCTAATGTGCATATATACACAAAATTTTGCATATCATTTCAGGAATCAACCCACTGCAGCCCATGACACCCAGGTTAAAAACTTCTGCAAAATCCCTATCAAAATTCCAATGATTAATGGAAAGAAATGTAAAAATTACTTTTTACATAAGTAAAAAAAGAAAAAAAAAACACTCCTAAAATTAATGTAACACCACTAAAGACCCCGAATGGCCAAAGAAATCCTGAAAAAGAACAATATAGGAGGCATCACATTTCCTAATTTCAAGCTATAGTCATCAAAAGTGTGGTATTGGCAATAATGATAGAAAAATAGACCAATGGAACAAAACCTAGAGCTGAAAAATAAACCCAAGTATATACAGTCAACTAATATTTGACAAGGGAGCCAAGAATACTCAGTGGAGTAAAGGTGGTCTCTACAATGAATGGTGCCGGGATAATTGGATAGTCACATGTAAGAGAACGAAACTGGATCCATACCTTAACGTCATTCACAAAAATTAACTCATAATGGGTTAAAGCCTTGGGGCACCTGGGTGGCTCAGTCTGTTAAGCAACCAACTCTTGATTTTGGTTCAGGTCATGATCTCACAGTGGGATCAAGCCCAGAGCCTGGTTCTGCGCTGACAGCATGGAGCCTGTTTGGGATATTCTCTCTCCTCTCTCTCTGCCCCTCCCCTGTTCTCTCTCTCTCTCTCTCTCTCTCTCAAAATAAATACATAGACATAAAAAGCCTTAAATGTAAGACCTGTAGCCATGAAACTCCTAGAATAAAATATAGCAATAAATGTCTTTGACATGGGTCTTCATAATGATTTTTCAGATGGGACGACTAAAACACAAACAACAAAATAAAAAATAAAGAAGTGGGAATAGATTAAACTAGAACTCCTGCAGAGTCAAAGAAACCATCAACCAAGTGAAAAGAACACCTTACAGGATGGTACAAAACACTTGCAAATAATAAAACTGATAAGGGGAAAATATTTTTTAAAAATATAAAGAACCCATACAATGCAACAGCAAAAGAAAAAAAAATTACAAATGGGCAGAGCACCTGAATACTTCTCCAATGAAATGTCCAGATATGAAAGGACAACACGTACATGAAAAGATGCTTTTAGCATCATTATTCATGAAAGAAATGCAAATTAAAAAGAGTAAGGTCTTGCCTGATGCCTGTTATAATGGCCATCACCAAAAAAGACAAGAGATAACAAGGGTTGGTGTGGAAGTGGAGAAAAAAGAACCTTTATGGGATTGTCAATTGCTACAGCCACTGTGGAAAACAATATGGAAGCTCCTCAAAAATTATATTATTATATCCAGCAATTCCACTTCTAGGAATATATCCAAAAGAAATGAAAACACTAATTCAGAAAGCTGCACCCCCAAATTCATTGCCGCATTATTTACAATAGCCAAGACATGGAACCTAGTGTCCATCAGTGGATAAATGGATAAAGCAGTTGTGGGGGCATCTGGGTGGCTTCTCTGTTTAAACATCCAACTCTTGATTTCAGCTCAGGTCGTGATCTCATGGTTCTAAGATCATGTTCCATGTTGGGCTTTGTGGTGATATTGCAGAGCCTGCTTAAGATTTTCTCTCTCCTTCTCTCTCTGTCCCTCCCCCACTTGCACACTTGCTCTCTCTCTCTCTCTCTCAAAGTAAATATTAAAACAGAACAAGTTGTGGTGTATGTGTGTGGTATACACACACACACACACGCACACACATACACAGAATATTATTCATCATTAAAAAAAAATAAGGAAATCCTAATATTTGCAACATGGATAGACCTTGAAAGCATTATGCAGAGTGAAATAAGTCAGAGAAAGACAATACTCTATGATTTCATTAACATGTGGAATCTAAAAAAAAAAATCAAACTTATAGGAAAATCAAGCTCAGACTTGTAGTTACAAGAGGCAAAGGGTCAGAGGAAGGGGGATTAGAGAAAGGTGGACAAAAAGTACACAATTCCGGGGCACCTGGCTGGCTCAGTCAGTGGAGCGTGTACCTCTTGGTCTCAGGATTATGAGTTCAAGCCCCACATTGCGTGTAGACATAACTTAAAAATAGAATCTTAAACAAAAAGGTACAAACTTCCAGTTAAAAGACAAATAAGATAACTAAGATAATAAGTACTAGGGATATAACATAAACATGATGACTATAGCTAACAGCGGTGTATGAAATGTAGGAAAGTTGTTAACAGAGCAAATCCCAAACATTCTCATCACAAAAAGAAAATTTTCTTTTTATTGTATCTATATGAGATGATGGATGTGAGCTGAACCAACTGTGTAATCATTTCACAATACATATGAAACGTGCTATACTGCTTAAATGTATATGGTGATGTATGTCAATTACACACACACACACACACACACAACCACTGCCAACACACCAACACAAAATATTTTGCTTTCGCAACTGTTTGAAAGTTCTTTGAGGAGCTTTTCTATGTCCAGTGGGGTTCCTTGTGTTTTTCCAGGCTGTTTTTGCAGATCCATGTGAAAGACTATTCAACCTCATTAGTAACCAAAGAAAAGAGAAATCTAAATAATGAGATTTAAACAGTGCTAATTTGTACTTTTGAAATTAACAAGAAAGACTCAGAAATCATATGCTTGAAAGGTTGTACTCATTTGTTGCTGTTGACATTGGACCTGTATCTACTACCTTTAGGAAGAAATTTGGCAACACACAGGAAAAAGTAATGGAAATGCCCACAAGATTCTGACCTGGTAACCCCACTCCCAGAATTTATTCCAAGACAGTGATTTAGATGAAAAAAAAAAAAAAAGCCATATGTGGAAAACTATGTCTGGCAAGGTACCTGTAAAAGGAAAAAAAAAAACCTTAATACCCTACAAAACAATTGGGAATTATAGTATATAAAGTCATTAATGTAGTGCAATACATCAAACAATGGAAAGTGTTAACATTCAGAGAAAAGAAGTGGAACAGAGAAGCAACATCATGACTGCTGTTAATTATGGGGAGATAGGGTGGGAATGCCCAGAGAACTTTTGATTTGCTTTTTAGTGTCTTCCTCTAAAAGGCAAGACACCAAGCAATCAGAATAAAAGCAGCTCAGGGGCACCTGGGTGGTTCAGTCCTCAGTCAGGTAAGCATCTGACTCTTGTTTTCAGCTTAGGTCATGATCTTGCCATTTCTTGGGTTCAAGCCCCATGTTGGGCTCTGCACTGACAGTGCGGAGCCTCTTGGGATTCTTTCTCCCTCTCCTTGTCTCTACCCTTCCCCTGCTCACATAGTCTCTGTGTCTCTCAAAAATAAATAAATAAAACTTTTTTAAAAATTTTATATATATATATATATATATATATATATATATATATACACACACATATATAAAGAATAAAAGCAACTTAGAGGGGAGAGAAAAGGACCATAAAAAGAGGAAAACTTAAAAGAAAAAATACTATAGGGGTTCCTGGGTGGCTCAGTCTGTTAAGCTTCCAACTCTTGGTTTCAGCTCAGGTCACAATCTCACGGTTTGTGAGTTCAAGCCCCCCATTGGGCTCCAAGCTGACAGTGCAGCGCCTGCTTGAGATTTTCTCTCTGTTGCTCTCTCTGCCCCTCCCCACTCATTTTCTCTCTCTCAAAAAATAAATAAACTTAAAAAAAAAGAAAAAAACCTAAATAATACTCTCCATGAACTGAATGTTTGTGTCTCCCCCAAATTTACAAATGTTAAAATCTTTATCTCCAAAGGTGATGGTATCATGTGGTATGCCTTTGGAAGGTGTTTAGGTCAAGAGAGTAGAGCCCTCATGAATGTGATTAATGCCTTATTAAAAAAAAAAAAAAAAAAAAGGCTCTAGAGAGAGCCCACCCTCTTGCACTAGACTAATAGAGGACACAGTGACAAGGTGCTGGCTATGAATCAGGAAGGAGGCCTCACCTGAGGGCAACCATGCCAATCTATTTCTGTTCTTTATAAGTTTCCCAGTTAGTGGTATTTTGCTATAACAGCCTGAAAGAACTAAGGCAATATGCATCCATGAAACAAGAACAGAATACTATATGTAGGAAAGAAAAGGAATAATCACGAAACACAAAAGAGCTCTTGTGAGTTCTAATTATGATAGCTAAAATAGTAAATTCAACAGAAACTCTGAAAGATAAAAGGAGGGGACTATCCAGTCAAGAGAACAAAGTAAATAGGTAGAAACTGAAAGAGAAAAGATGACCAACGGAGAAGGTTCAGTATCTACATAATAGAGTCCAGAAAAAAAAAAATCAGAGACAATTTCCAGGAAATTTTAAAAGTTTAATTTTAAAAGTTTAATTGGCTAAGCCAAAGACATTTGCACAACCCACAGCTAGATGGGGGGGGGGGGGGAGGATCTGGCCCCATTGGGTTCTACAAGACAAGGCATTTTCTCAAAGTTGACCACAAACAAGAACACGGTCCGCAAACGTAAAGTAATAGGTGCTGTTGGCAAGAGACGGTGAGCTGCTGGATGATGTGGGAAACAAAGGCAGAAGGAAATGGCAGATAAAATAAAATTTCCTTACAACCTGCAGCCCAGTGAGGGTGGTTTCTCCAGAAACTCCCTACTGCCTTAATGCTGATGTTTTGCTAGAGGGAAAAACAACTTTAGCTTGACAATAGGTGGGCTCCCAGTATCCTGTGAGTCTTCTTTAGCACGTGAAAATCTCATTGGAAACTTCCCCTGGACTTTGCCTCCCCCAGCTCCATAGTATACCACTTGTGTCTCTTCATGGTCCCGGGGCAGCTCTTCCTGCCCACGGGTCCCATCCCTGTGCTTTAATAAAATCACCTTCTTGCACCAAAGATGTCTTCAAGAATTATTTCTGGGCTGTTGGCTCTGGACCCCGCAAACCCCACTCTCCCCCAAAAAAACCTCATCAATGGACACCCAGAAACTACAAATGCCACTAATCAGGAATGCATGCTGCCTCCTAGTAGGCAAACATTCTTCTCTAACTTCTGATGGAATACCTTTAATAGAATCTGAGAATCCTATCAAATGTGTAATCTCCCCCTCCAGACGTTTTGTGCATCATCACAGATAGGTAAGGTCACTCCTCCATGTCCTACGTGCCAGTTGCTTCACATGGGTTCTCTCTCGAAAGCCTTACAACAGAGCAACAGACCCATTTTGCAAATGAGGGAACTACTGCCCAGAAAGGTCAAGAAGCAAGCTCACCCTTGGGGCGTAGGACTGGCTCAGTCGGTGGAGCATGCAACGCTTGATCTCAGGGTCCTGGCCCCACATCTGGCAAGCAGCCTACTTTAAAAAATAATAAATAATTAAAAAGGAAAAAAAAGAGAAGCAAGTTCACCAGCTAATGATGAAAGCCAGGATTTGGACCAAGTTCATCTGACCATGAAGCTTGCCCTCTTATCCATCCCCAAGACTTTATATTCCTCTTACCAGTGCTCTCTCTCCGAGACCCAGTTGCCCCACTGCCCTTAAGATCCCCAAAGAGGATGGCAGGTGGGTCATTAAACGGTTATGATAACCTGAGCAGAGCAATGCACCAGGAGCACAGAGCTCAACACCTCAGCTTAGGGAGCCCCTGGCACCCAGGCCACCCAGAGGAGGTCCAATACACTTCACCTTTCAGTTTTTTTTAAACTGACATGTAACATTAATTTCAGGTGTACAACACAATGATTTGATTTTTGTGTATGTTGCAAAATGATCACCATAGTAACTCTAGTTACCATCTGTCACCAATTACAAATTTTTTCTTATGATGAAAATTTTTAACACTCTCTTAGTAACTTTGAAATAAACAATACAGTATTGTTAACTACAGTCATCATGTTGTACATTATGCACCCCCC
Source organism: Neofelis nebulosa (assembly GCF_028018385.1). Classification (NCBI taxonomy): domain Eukaryota; kingdom Metazoa; phylum Chordata; class Mammalia; order Carnivora; family Felidae; genus Neofelis; species Neofelis nebulosa. Next base: position 96,102,658 of record NC_080782.1, on the reverse strand, counting down.
CCCGCCCAGGACTTACTTTATAACTGGAAGTGTGTACCTTTAGACCCTCTTACACATTTTGTCCGCCCTTCCACACCCAGGAACCACCAGCCTCACCTCTCCTCCCTCATCTCACTCAGGGGCTGCCAAAGCAGAAGCTCGGGTGGTTTTGAGACCGCCCCACGCAGGTGACACCTTCTCCCAGGCAACAACAGACAAGGCCTCCAGACCTTCACCAGCACAAGAGCAACTATGCCAAGAGCATCTGGCACTGGAAGGTTCAGTGGGCACAGGCTATGGGTTCGGTGGAGACGCACCTTGGAGCCCCTACCTCTATCTTTTTCTGCCTCTCTCTCCCTTGCTCGTTTCTTTAAAAAATGCTGACCTGGACAGAGAAGCTCTCAGCCTTTAGGAAACATTAATTCTTTTTTCTTATTCTATTTTTTATTTTTTTTTTACTTCAGGAATACAACTTAGTGGTTCATCACTGACATATAACACCCAGTGTTCATCCCAACAAGTGTCCTCCTTAATGCCCATCACCCATTTAGCCCATCCCCCACCCAACACCCCTCCAGCAACTCTCAGTTTGTTCTCTGTATTTAAGAGTCTCTTAAGGTTTGTCTCCTTCTCTGTTTTTTATCTTATTTTTCCTTCCCTTCCTCTGTGTTAATCTGTTGTGTTTCTTAAATGCCACATTTGAGTGAAATCATAGGGCGTTTGTCTTTCTCTGACAATTTCACTTAGCATAATACACTCTAGTTCCATAGGAAACATTCCAAGTCCATCGAATGTGAGATCTCTAAAGAGTTCTTGAAGGGGGTCCCAATCTCAGGCCACAAATTCAGGTGTGTGAAAAACAAACTTTTCCTATCCTTCAGTTTTTTGTTTTTTTTTTTTAATTTTTTTTTTCAACGTTTTTTATTCATTTTTGGGACAGAGAGAGACAGAGCATGAACAGGGGAGGGGCAGAGAGAGAGGGAGACACAGAATCGGAAACAGGCTCCAGGCTCTGAGCCATCAGCCCAGAGCCTGACGCGGGGCTCGAACTCACGGACCGCGAGATCGTGACCTGGCTGAAGTCGGACGCTTAACCGACTGCGCCACCCAGGTGCCCCACCTTCAGTTTGTTTTGATCCCTGTCTCACTGACATGGCAGGGATGTAATCTCAAATTGGAATTTACCCCCTGAACCTCAGATCTTGTCACAGTTCTGGGGTTTGAGGGATGGGGTCTTCGGTGTCTGGAGGGTGTCACATACGGTCACTTACCTTGTGCCCTGCCAACTGCAGACGCACCATCCAAAACTCTTCTATTGCTGCTGTAACAAATCACCACAAATGTAGCGGCTTAAAACGACATAAATATATGATCTTAAGGCTTCCGTAGGTCCGAAGTCCAACACAGGTTTTACTCAGGTGTTGGCTGAGCAGGGCTTCTATTGGAGGCCATAGGGAAAAGTCATCTTCCAAGCCTGTTCAGGTTTTTGGCCCACTTCAATTCTGTGATGTTTGTTTGTTTGTTTTTAAGTGTGTTTGTTTAAGTAAGTAATCTCTAGGCCTGATGTGGGGCTTGAACACATGACCCCGAGATCAAGAGTCACATGCTCTTCTGGGTGAGCCAGCCAAGCACCCCACAATTCAGTTCTTTGTATTTGAGGGACTGAAGTCTTCATTTTCCAGCCGGCTGTAGGCCAGGGTCACCCCCAGCTCCTAGAGGTCTCCTCCCTGGCCTTACTCATGGGTAGCTCATGGTACTCGTGGGCACCAACAAAGAAGAAGCAAATCCCTCTCATGCTTAAGCCTCTGACTTAGCCTCCTGCTGCAGCTCTCTGAGGGACTCTTCCGCTTTCCGCCTCTGCTTGATTCCATCAGGCCCACCTGGTTAATCCCTAGCATCCCTATTTTAGGTCAGCTGATTAGTAACCTTAATTCCACCTGTAAAGTCCCTTCCCAGCTGTACTAAATTGGTGTTTGATCTGAATAACAAGGGTGGGAGAATGGTTCAGGGATCAGGGAGGGATCTCTGAAATTCCAACTACCATGGAGACCCCTGTGTGAAGGCTTTCCAGAGGTGTGCCTGCAGCTGCCATGGGAGCTGCTGAGACATCGCTTGCCGCTTCAGCCCACGGTCACTGGAACATGAGCCAATCTTTCAAGATCATGGTCCTTTTTTTTTTTTTTAATGTTTTTATTTATTTTTGAGAGAGAGAGAGAGAATGCAAGCAGGGGAGGGGCAGAGAGAGAGAGAGACACACACAGAATCAGAAGTGGGCTTCAGGCCCTGAGCTGTCACACAAAGCCCAACATGGGGTTCTGTGCTTGTGAACTGCAAGATCATGATCAGAGCCCAAGTCAGACACTTAACTGACTGAGCCACCCAGGTGCCCCAAGGTCATGGTCCTCTTAATGCTGAAGCCTCACTGTTATTACTCTGGCTGTCATGGGAAGGCACTTGCTCTGCTCTGAACCACACCAGGATGGGACCTCTAGAGGCCAAGGTATCACCTCTGCCTGAACACACCACATAAGCTATTTCCTATTTGGGATCTCCCAAGGCTCTTTCTAGTTTGCAGGGTGGAGGACACCCCCTATTCTCCATCTAGGAACCACCATTTCTGTCCTGTCATTGTTTTTTCCTCTTCCTCCCTTCCACCACCCCAGAGGGATCTTTTGTCATATACAGAGGAAATCACCCTCTCTTCAAATACAACAAATACTACATCCCAAATACTTTGCTTAGATCCAGAGTCCTTTCTGTTGCAGGGTTGGGAGAAGCAAAGCAAAGCAAACATGTTTTCCTGCCACTCTCCTGATGTGGTCTCTTCTTTAAAATGCCCTTGGCACTTGGTCCCTCCCAGGCTCCCGTCCTTAGTTACTAAGTTGGAGCCGACATCTCCCTCTTTAAGCAGTGGGCAAGGAGGGGCTGTGTGCAGCTTTGAGGCCTGCACCCTACTTGTGAGTCTATTTTGTTCCTTTTACAGGGCCCACTTCGGAGCTCACCTCTCTATGTGGCCTCTCCTTCCCTTCTTGGGGATTCTCACGCTTGCTCTCCAATGTCCTTTCAAGGAGATAATGACACTCTCCACTACTAAGAGGGCTTGTTCTCAGGATCAAACTGAAAGGTCAAAATGAGAGCAAGTCTCAAGAACCTGTCCCATGGATGAATTTACTCTTGTGCCCCGGGCCCACCTGGAAGGATCACATTACGCTCAGCCCCCCACCCTAACCATGCAAGCAGGTCTAAGAGCATAAGAGGAACAGAGCCAGGGAGGAAAATTCTTCAGATCAACATAGTTTCACTGATCTTCTAGCCAGTACTGGGCAAAGGGCCAGCGGAATTTCTAAAAGGAACATAGCCTTGATCCTTGTCCTCAGGCAGCTTATGATCATTGAAGAGAACCAAGATTCTCACATAAGTGAATGAGACCAGACACCATCGGGAAGGAGCAAGTTCTCTCCAAGACAAGTCTGTGTAATGAACAGTGAGCTATGCAAACTGTAAAGGGGGGCGGGGGGGGAGCGGGGAGGCGGGGAGGCAGAAGTTACCACAGGCATTCTGTTAATTTGCTGGGGCTGCTGTAAAAAAGTTGTGTAAACTGAGTGGCTTAAACCACAGATATTTATTATCTCACGGTTCCAGAGATTCGTCTTGGAAATCAAAGTTTGTTCTGAGGGCCCAGAGGGAAGGATCTGTCCAGGCCTCTCTCCTCAACTTCTTGATGGCCATCTTCTCCCTGTTTCTCTTCACATCGCTGTCCCTCTCTGCATATCTGTGTCCAAATGTCCTATTTTTACCAGGACACCAGTTATATTGGATCAGAGCCCAGTCTCATGACCTTGTTTTAACTTGATGACCTCTGTAAAAACCCTTTTTTCCAATAGGGTCACATTCTGATGTACTGGGGGTTAGGACTCCAATATATCTTTTCTAGGGGACACAATTTAACTCGTAATGGGTGGCTTCCGGGAGGGAGACTTGAAAGACTTGAAATTTGGCCATTTGAAGGGGGAGGTCCCCAAGCACAGATAGGTATTGGGTAGTCTTGCACTTTGTGATTACTGAATTAATTGTAGGATTTGGAACTGTAGGAACATCTTCAAGGCCAAAAGATACCATGTTGCAGAGGCCTTCTTTATGCCTGTGCATATGCCCCACATATGGGTAAAACAGAATCCTGGCCTCTGAGGAGACTGTGCCCAGCCATAGGCATTGGCTAAAACCAAGTCCCCCAGTTTTCCCACCAAAGGGGAAATCTGCTGGGATCCCCATGAGGACCATCGTGGAGACTGATTCAGAGGACAGCAAGCAGCCAGAGTTGCCTAAGGGGGAGGGAGGACCACCACCACACACACAAAAACCGGAAAAATCAAGCCCCTCCCCCTGCCCTCTTGAATGGCTTATGGGTCCAGGACCGGGACAGGGTAGAGGAAGGCTAGCCATGGGGCCTCTGCCTTACATTCGTGATCTACATTTTACTTCTGATGTTATTTCCAAATGTGTTTGTTATGAGCTGAGTTGTGTGCTCCTGAAAGGGCGGGCCTACGCAGGCCAAGTCCATCTTGTTCTGTGTCCTCCACCTTGAGTGAAACCTCAGACCACACCTCCACCCCTTGAGTAACCTCCCGCTCACCCACTCAAACTTCCCGATCAAAACATGCCCAGCAACCTGCTTAACAGGACTCCGACCCTTCCCCAGCCAATCGGCCAAGGCCATGACCCTTCCCTAGCCAATCGTCTGAGGCCACAGCCATTACCTCACCAACTGCCCCTAGACCCCAATAAAACCTTTGTGCTTTTGAAACTCGCTCTCTCTCCACAGCATCTCACTGCTGCGTGGGTGCAGGTAGGGGATTGAGCTCGAGCTACCTCAAATAAAGGCTCTTTGCTTTTGCATCAGACTCAGCTCCTTGGTGGTCTTTGGGGATCACAAATTCTGGGCATAACACTCCCAAAATTCTAATGTTGAACTTCCTAACCCCCATGACTTCAGAATGTAACTTGATTTAGAGATAGGGTTTATAAAGAAGTAATTAAGTTAAAATGAGGTCATTAGCGTGAGCCCTGATCCAACATGACTGGTGTCCTTATAAGAAGACAACTGGACACAGAACACAGAAAAAAACATGGGAACAGATGGAAATCTACAAGCCAAGACGAGAGACCTCATAAGAAGCCAACCCTGCAGACAGCTTGATTATAGACTTCCAGCTTCCAGAACTGTGAGACAATTTCTGCTGTTGAAGCCACCAAATCTGTGGTACTTAACAGTCCTAGCAAATCAATATTCCTATCAATATTCCTATCATGTGTGTTATTACACATTTTTTTAAGTGTATTTATGTACTTTGAGAGAGATAGAGACAGCACAAGCAGGGGATGGGCAGAGAGAAAGGGAGAGAGAGAATCCCAAACAGGCTCCATGCTGCCAACCACGGAGCCCAACATAGGGCTCGAACTCACAAACCCGTGAGATCACGGCCCGAACCAAAACCAAGAGTCAGTTGTTCAACCAACTGAGCCATCCAGGTGCCCCTTTCCACATTAATTTTTAAATGAAAATATTAAAAGACTATAACATTTTAATCTGGGCATTTCTGCCTTTTCAATATATTGGAAACCACTACCACCCCTCAAAAATGAAAGCGGCTCGGGTCTCTCTGTACTTCTGAGCAGCCCGGATGCCGTGTCTCTGCTGTGAGAAGAGAATCCAGCAGCCTGCTGTCAACTCTCTGGAGATCCGAAATGATAGTGTGCCTAAACGCAGCCTTCGTATCTGGCCCGACAGCCAGCTGGCACCCTTGAACTGAAGAGAGGGCTCTGAGCTTTCTCAGCAGGCTGGCAACATCCCAGCCCCCCTCCTCCCAACCCCCACACAACCATCTGGAAAATGAAAATAATACCTTCTGCTTCCTACCAAGCCCCAAGGACCCTGTGAGGGACAGGGAAAGATTATCCACTAAGCCCCCACATTCCTAGAGAAGGTTGCCCTGGAATAGGCTATTGTCCAGCCTCCTTTACCCTAAATAGCAGAAGATGTGCATCATTGCTCTCTCCAGCTGCCCTGGCCTCAGGAGCCCCTGCTGCCTCTAGCCCACAGGATTGAAGGCGAGGCTTCCCAGAGGCTCCAGCTCCTCAGCCGGGCCCCTCTCCTCCTGCTCCCTGCAGTGTTATGCAAACTTAGTGCACCTGGGGATTTGTTAGACTGCAGACTCTAGCTTCTGCATTTCCCCCTGGTGATACAGATGTTACTGGTCAGGGTGGGAAAGTGCTAGACAATACAGCAGGAGGGAATTGGAATCTCACACGCACTGTGGCAGAAACCTGGACTCTCAGTCAAGCGGCTTGATGGTTGTTTGGAGGAAAGTGTGCCGCTCTCCCCGGTGGCTCAGAGGGGGATGCAGATCCGCCTGAGCTTTTGCCCAGACACATTTGCACACACTTCAAGGTGGGCACACGGCCCCAGAGTTAGGGCGGCGTTTAGCTGGCTTTCAGTCCGGCACCAGCAATTAATCTGTAAATTAGGGCCCTGGAATCCATAGGTGGTCACAGTTCAGTTTTGAACTGTTTCTCAGGGACAACGCAGCCCCTCTCCAGATGGACTTCTCTGCACCTTCCCTCCTTCCAGTGAGGGCTGGCCCAGGCCCCAGGGAGGATTCGTTCTGGTTAATTGCACTTTTCCTGGCAGGGTTTCCAGGCTTATGAATTTTGTCTCTTGCCAAAGGCAGAGTATCAGCTGGCAACCGAGAGCGCGGACTGCAGCTAATCAGGTGCAATCCTTTTTTAATGGCATCTTTCTTCCCCCTGATTATCAAAATCATGCAACTCACTTTAGCAAATTTAGAAAACATTGAAAAGTATAAAGAAGGAAATAATCCTGCAATTCTAGAAGTCAAAAAATAATCCATTTTAACATTTTGAAAAATGTCCTTCCCATCTTGTATGTACTTAAGTGCCATCAGTATACAGTTCCACACTGGGCTCCCCAGATTCCCTGAAAGCATGATTTTCAATAGCTACATAATACTTTCCCCAAATGAACTCTGAGCAACTTGAGGGCAGGACTTGTTCCCTTTAATATTCCTAGAATTTGACAAATAATAGGTATTCACCAAACTTCTGTTGAATAAATGAAAATTTCCTGACTGTATTGCTTACTGCATGAAAGATTATGCGGTTTTGCTCATTTCGATACCAGGTGAATCTCGGAAGGCTAGGTAAGAGTATTACAAAAAATACAAATAGAGGTCAAGTGCAGTTACCCTCTGCAAGCAAGGCCATCTAGAACTCTCCTATGGATCTATGATAAATGTTCAGTGGGGATTCCCACCTCTGCTAACAAATGGAGAAAATTGTAGAAAGGAAGGATATCCTTGATTGGGGTGCTTAATAGATTGGTCACAAAGTCAATTCAACATTGAAATGGATAGAAGACATCAATTCCAACAAATGTGAAAGAAATCAACAATCTGGCCTCATCTGGGAAAGCCATGCTGAGGAAGGCTGGGGGTGGTAGATGAGTATGGGGCAGGGCTGAAAGCCTCATCTTGGCTGCTGCAATGCAAAATCAGGCCCCTTACCTCTGGCGCGGCTGGCATTCTGTCTTGTCTTTCCTCTCCTTGGAGAGGCAGGCTATATTCAATCTCCTTTACAAACTCTAAAACCAGGCTTTCCTGTCAAGAGTCAGGGCCAGACACTTTCCATTGCCTCTTGAACTGAGGATATTTTACCTGGGCCTCAAGTTCTGTAACATCGATAGTTTCTGGGAAAAAAACAGAAATGAAAATCCAGCCTTGCTATGCCTCCTCTAACTGAAAAAAGGGTGGGACAGGACAAATCGGTCCAGGTCACCACGAACCTTATAGGAAACTTCAGTCCATAGTCCCCATTTCCTTCTATGGGACTTGCGTGCTCTCTCTCCATGCCCTGTGGCTGAGGTGGGGAGTGACAGGGAGCGCTCACAGACCCTCTCCCCCACTGTGGGCAGAAGCTCAGTGGCAGAACTCAGAAACTGGTGGCTTACCTCCAAGAGGATGTCATACACCCCTCCAGTGGCCCGGAAGCAGCCAGAGCTCAGCTGGCATCTAGCCCCATGCATCTGACTCATTAGCACACCTCTGCGGAGCCAGACCTGCCTGGAGGGCTCAGCCTCATGGAGACCATTGTTCATTCCACATCCCTGCTCTGGCCATCTAAAGTTGTGGAGCCCTGAACTGCAATGACTAACCTAAGCACGCGCTAGCGGAATAACTCAGAAGGAAAGTGGTGCAGGGAATGGCTTAATCCAACACTTGGAGGTAAGACAGACCTGAGTTCCAGTTCTCGCTCTGCCACTTAACGCCATCCAACCACAGAGGGAATATGACCTCTCTGAGCCTCCTTTTCCTCATTTGTAAAACAGCCTAATACCGGTACCTACCTGGGAACTGGTGGGAGGTTTAACTGAGGTGTGCTGGTCTGCACTGTGCCTGGTGCCTAGCACGTATTAGGTGCTCAATATTAGAAATGACAAAGGTGATGATGATGATGATGACGTTAGTTTGCCACAACCAAGAGGAAGGCAGCAGATGCTGACCGATAATTACATGGGCACACTGAGTCCCCAGTTCCAGCAATCTCTTTCTCTGATTTTTTTTTTTCCAATCTGTCAGCACATGCCATTCCATCAGCCCTGAATGCTCCCTGATGTTTTTGCTTAAAATAAATGGTTAGGGACACCTGGGTGGCTCAGTGGTTGAGCGTCTAACTTCTGCTCTGGTCATGACTTCATGGTCTGTGAGTTCGAGCACTGCATTGGGCTCTGTGCTGACAGCTCAGAGTCTAGAGCCTGATTCGTGCTCTAGACGAATCTAGGCACGTGCTCTGTGCCTCCCTCTCTCTGCCCCTTGTCCACTCACACTTTCTCTCTCCGTCTCTCAAAAATAAATTACCCCGGGGCACCTGGGTGGCTCAGTCGGTTAAGCGTCCGACTTCGCTCAGGTCATGATCTCACGGTCTGTGAGTTCGAGCCCCGCGTCGGGCTCTGTGCTGACAGCTCAGAGCCTGGAGCCTGCTTCGGATTCTGTGTCTCCCTCTCTGTCTGACCCTCCCCCGTTCATGCTCTGCCTCTCTCTGTCTCAAAAATAAATAAACATTAAAAAAAATTAAAAAATTAAAAAATAAAAAAATAAATTACCCCCTCCCCCACCCCCAAAAAACCCCCAAACAAACAGATTGTATTCGTTTCCTGTGGTTGCTGGAAAAAATTACCACAAATTGGTGTCTTAAAACACAGAAATTATTCTCTAACAGTTCTGGAAACCAGAAGTCTGAAATCAAGATGTCGCACTCCCTCTGTGTCCCTCTGTGTCCATCCATTGCCTCTGCTACCTTCTGATGACTACTGGCATTCCTTGGCTTGTAGCTGCTTCACTCCAATCTCTGCCTAGTGGGCACAACACCTTCTTTTCTGTGTCTGTTTTCTGCTATGGTGTCTCCTATAAAGAAACTTGTCACCCACCTTATTAATCCAGGATGCTCTTATCTCCAGTTCCCTAACTTCATCACATCTGCAAAGGTGACACTCATGGGTTCTGGGGATTAGGATGTGGACACATCTGAGGGAAGCCACCTTTTAATCCACCACTCAGGGTAACTAAGAACACAGACTCTAGAATCATATTGACCTGGACTCCTACCAATTCCACCACCACTAACTAGTTACATCACTTTGATTAAATTACTTCACATCTTTGAGCCTCCATTTTTGGGAAAGGGCCAACAATGCCAATTCTTCAGGATTGTTTGTGAGAATTCAAGAAGCCAACAGGTAAAAAAGTCCTGAGCAAACGCCAGCTCACGTTAATGGTAGGTTTACCCTACTAGGCTGCCAGCCCTCTGCTTCCTTCACGGGTCTGCAGAGTGCATGTGGCCCACGCTCAGCGAAGATGGGCGGAAAACTTGCCTTAACAGTGACCTAGACACCAAGCATCACTAAGTTCATGAGATCCCACAGGTGAACAGCAAACTTGGGTTCAAGTTCTCCAGAGATCTGAAAGAGGCTGCTAGAGGGCCCAGCTGCACGGGCTGTGAGCAGAGAATAGGGCAACCAGGGCAGGCACAGAACTGTGTTCATTTGGCCCCGTTGTTACCATTCTCTGGACTCCCTTCCTGGTGACCTCATTCCTTGGAGTGGGGCAGGGGAAGCTACTCTGGAGAAGCCCCAGAATTTCATGAACCCCAATTCCCAGAGTGGGGCACTTTTCCAGACCTCCACTGGGAATTCACCTAATCATTTCTCCTATTCTGAAAGAGCCAGCTGCACTGGCATTTTACAAACATTACAACATATCTGAATAACCCAGGGAGCTTGCTGATGCATATTCCTGCCCACGCCCCCCAGACTGGCAGAATGAAGCTTTAGTGAAGTGGGGCTAGGAACTGACCATTTTATTATTTTTTTTAAATGTTTATTTATTTGTTTTGAGGGAAAGATAGAGCACCCAGGTGAGAGAGGGAGGGAGGGACAAAGAGAAAGAATCCCAAGCAGGCTCTGTGCTCACAGAGCCTGACATGGGGCTTGAACTAAAAAACCCTGAGATGATGACCTGAGTAGAAATCAAGAGTCAGATGATTAATCAACGGAGCCACCCAAGTGCCCCAGGAACTAACCGTTTTAAACAAGTGCCCTGGGTAATTCTGATTCACTTGGAGAAAACCAGCCATGATAAGGAAATTATAACCCAACCAACCCATCCAGAGCCATGGGTTCAGTCTCCAAACCCTCTACCTGAGAGCCAATATGTCAAACTGGAAAGAGTAAGAATTTGGGAGTCAAACAGGATTGAGATCCAAACTGAGGTCTTCAGGGCACCTGGGTGGCTCAGTCGGGTAAGCATCCGACTTCAGCTCAGGTCATGATCTTATGGTTTGTGAGTTCAAGCCCCATGTCAGGCTCTGTGCTGACAGCTCAGAGCCTGGAGCCTACCTCAGACTCTATCTCCCTCTCTCTCTGCCCCTCCCCTGCTCATGCTCTGTCTCTGTCTCGCTCGCTCTCTCAAAAATAAATAAAGATTACAAACTGAGGTCCTCCACATGAAAGTTGTGGGATCCTGGGCAAATTACTTGACTTCTCTGGATCTCAGCTTCCAGTTCTGTAAAGTGGGAGTAATATATCACTCAGGGTTGCAGGGTTGATTAAATGACAATTATGTAGAATGCCAGCAGTAGGTTGAAGCAGAGACTGCCACCGTTCACCAATTCATTTCCTCCTCTTCACTGCTACACACCTGGGCGATATTTCCAAACTCCTGATGGTTAGGTATGACTCTGTGACTAGTGCTCACCAAGGAAATGAGTGTAAGTGTTGTGTGCTTGTGCTAGACCAAGGTTTCAGGAACAGATGTGCCTCCTCCATGTTCTCTTCCATTTTGAACCAATTGGATATAGGTGATTAGTCCTAGTGAAAAGGCAAGCTACAATTATGAAAGAATGAAAGAACCCTGGGTCTCTGAATCACTCGATAGAGGAGAGCCACCACCACCAAGAATACTTGCGTTGGAATTTTTTTTTTTGCAAATGAGAACTAAGCCTGTATATTTTTGGAATCTATTTTTTCCCACTAATATATAAGTGGTCAGGAAATGTTTATCTTCTTTCTGCACCTCCAAATAATCATTACACATTACCCAGAACTGGTACAAATTTTATTCTACTCAAAATGTCTTTTTCTTTTAGATATTTAATTGTTTATTTTGAGAGAGAGAGAGAGACAGAGACAGAATCCTAAACAGGTTCCAGACAGCAAAGAGCCCAACACAGGCCTCGATCTCATGAACCATGAGATCATGACCTGAGCTGAAATCAAGAGTCGGATCCTTAAACAACTGAGCCACTGAGGCACCCCTCTACTCAAAATATCTTTATAGGATAAAACATGATCCCTCTGTGATAGACCGAACTCTAAAAACGGCCTCTCTGAGATTCCTGTCCACTGGTTATTCAATCAACTGAACACAAATCTAGGTACTTTTGTAAAAGAATTCTTCACATGTAATTAAAGGTCCAAGACAACTGACCTCAAAGTAAGGAGATTATCCCAATGGGACTGATTCAATCACATAAGCCCTTTAATTTTTTTTAATGGCTATTATTTGAGAAAGAGATGGAGAGCAAGCAGGGGAGGGGCAGAGAGAGAGGGAGACACAGAATCGGAAGCAGGCTCCAGGCTCTGAGGTGCCAGCACAGAGCCCAACGTGGGGATCGAACCCACAGACCGTGAGGTCATGACCTGAGCTGAAGTAGGCCACCTAGCCGGCTGAGCCACCCAGGCACCCCTGAACCCTTTAAAAGACAGAAGGGGAAGTCAGAGATATTCAAGTGTGCTAAGAATCCACATGTCCTTGGTGCTTTGAAGATGGAGACCTTTGTGAGAAGGAATGGGGAGTCGGCCCCTGGCTAGCAGCCAGCAAGGAAACAAGGACCTCAGACATACAGCTACAAGTAATTGGATTCTTCCAATGATTTGAAAGAAGATTCTTCCTAGAGCCTGCAGATAAGAGCTCTGTCTAGCCAACATCCTAATTTACAGCTTTGTGATACCCTGAGCATAGAACTTAGCCAAGCCCACCCAGACTTCCGACCTTCAGAACCGTGAACTAATTAATTTGTGTTTTAACCCACCAAGTTTGTGGTAATTTGTTATAACAACAATAGAAGAGTAATACATTCCCTAAACCTTTTTTTCACTTATTTTGTAAAAAATATGGTGTGGGATGGGTGCCTGGGTGGCTCAGTCAGTTAAGCCTCCGACTTTGGCTCAGGTCATGATCTTGCAGTTAGTAGACACCCATGTCAGGTTTCCACTGTGAGTGCAAAGCCTGCTTTGGATCCCCTGTCTCCCTCTCTGCCCCTTCCCCATTCATGTGGCTCTCACTCTCTCTCTCTCTCTCTCAAAAATAAACATTTTAAAAAAACTTAAAAAAAAAATATTGGTATGGGAGTGCCTGGGTGGCTCAGTCATTTCAGTGTCTGACTCTTGGTTTTGGCTCAGGTCACAAGCTCATGGTGCATGAGATTGAGCCCCGTGTCAGGCTCTGTGCTGACAGTGTAGAGCCTGCTTGGGATTCTCTCTCCCTCTCTCCCTCTCTCCCTCTCTCTCTCTCTCTCTCTCTGTCTCCCTCTCTCCCTCTCTCCCTCTCTCCCTCTCTCCCTCTCTCTCTGCCATTCTCTCTTCTCACTCACTCTCTCTCAAGATCGCCAGGGTTGATTCGGCTGATCTGGCTGGCTAGGTGGATGTCCCCTTCCTCCCTCACCTCTCCATGTGTGTCCCTCCAGAAGCTGTGTGCTTGGTCAAAGAGGATGACTTTCCCAGATAGAGGAGGACCGCTCTTCAGTCAAGGGTATATGAGTAGCTGCACTCCCCTGCTAGAACCTCCAAACAAGCTCTCAAAATAAATAAACTTAAATAATTTTTTTTAATAAATAAATAAATGTGTGGAGAATACCATTTGCTCAGTTCCTAGTGCCCAGTTGTATATCCAGGAGTTCCTTGCTCCTTGCGGTGGGAGCACAGCAGGGGCTGGATGTTAGCTTCAGCTTTATAGCAGTGACAATCTACCCCCCACTTCACCAGCCCCCACATCCAAAACTTAGAAGTGGCACTGCTGTCAAGAAAAAACGTTGAGCAAAGTGATTTCAAAGGCCAATGTACTTCCCTTCAAGTAATGGGGCTGAGTCTCCTGCTCTGTAGCAAGCTCTGGATAGGTGTTGCTTGTTCCCACATAGGAGGTCTTTATCTATTTACACCAGACTTCTTTTTCAAGTAGGTTGAGGGCTCTGAGATAAAGTAACATACTAGTTGTTTTTAGTAATGTGAATTATTCACACTAATTCCAATAATAAAAAAGGGAATTTTTATATAAGGAGGCTACAAGAGTGTTTTGTGGAACCTCAAGGTCAGGAAAGCATCTGAGCCACAGGAAGACACTAGAACCAGAGTCTGGAAAACCCACCACAGATCTCTCACTGTCTTGCATCTTCTCTTAAAAATCTTTCTTTTCCTTGTCTAATTGAAAATAGGCTTCATTCTCTGTACTCTGGTCCACATGACAAAAAATGTGACTATGGGAATGGCCTGTGTTTAATGGAGATTGGCCACCTGTAGAGAGACAATTCTCCCTCCCCACTCCACACCCCATCTTGATTACAAATTCTAGGGGAAGGGACACAAACCAGACCACCTTGGGTCAAGAACCATTCTAGAATGATTCACTAACTAAGTCCCCAACCCCCTAACGCAGGCAGTGGTGAGTGGCTGTGGGTAGTCTTGTTTATGAATGTGGCAATCATCCCACCCCTATAACGCTTCGGAGGAAAGGCTGGGGCGAGGACAGTTCCCAGAGAAAATGTAGAGGGGCAGACAAGCCAAAGGGGTTTACCCCATTCCTGATAGCACAGTGAGATAGTAGTTATATGGTGCTAGACTCTGTGCTTCCCAGTATCTCAGCATCACTAACCAACGTGGTATAGTCAGATTTCCTTATGCAGCCAATCACCCATTCATTCATTTAACAAATAGAAATTGCAAACCCAACATTACGCTAGGTACTTGGTAAAACTACAATCTATGCCCTCTTGGAGAGGGCCATACCACCACATAAGTGGAAAATTACAATACTGTACAAAATATTATACTCTAAAACCCAAATCAGATCAGGGGTGGGGCTGAGGAGAAGGCTGTCAAGAAATGCTTCCTAAAGAACAGGATACCTTAAGGGAATCTTGAAAATTAGCATGGTTGTTAGAAATAGGGGAAGGAAAAGTGTACCAGGCAGCAGTAAGGTTCATTGCCAAGGAAGAGCATTTGGGGAAACCAAAAGTAGTACAGAAAGGTTGACATGAGGTATGTCGGGGTGAGAGTACTGGGAGGTAGACTAGAAAAGGGGACAGAGACTAGATCTGAAGGGACATGAAAAACATAAGCATATAATGAAGGCAATGGGCTTCCTATATAGGCATGATGTAGGTAACTTGAGTTACCTTCTTGAAAGGTCAGCGTGGCTTGTAATAGATTGGGAGTATCTGAAGATGGAAACATGCAGGTGGGCAGTTGTTGCAGTGACCTTGGGATGACCAAGGCGAACTAAGATAGTCGCTTTGAAGATGGAGAAGAGCAAAGTGATTCAAGAGATGTCATTGCATGGGGCAAGAAAAGGCCATGCAGTGGGTGGGGTGGTGAGAGAAAGATACATAAATAAAGTTATTACTTGAAATAGTGGAAAAAAGATTAAGAGATGGATTCTATCAGCATTTATTGAGCAGACACACAAGGCTGAATCATGAATCTTCTGTAAATTTAGTCTAAAATTTGTGCAGTTCAGAGACTATCTGAGTGAAGAGTTTAAGGGTCATCTATCAATGTGGTCTCGGTTCTGTCTCCATGGGACAAAGAGGAAGAGAACACTTCAGCGTCATTGTTATGAAAATTCAGTTAAATACAATGCAAAGTCAAAATAGTGGGGGTGGGAGGAGAACTGAAAATTTGATGGAGTCTCAGTCAAGTAGAACTGGGACAAAAATGACCAACTAAGCAGAGATCCAATTTGGATTATAAAAAGCTAGTTCATCAGTAAGATCAGTACTGACTATAAAATCAGAAGCAAATGAAGAGTCAATTAAGAACAAAAGTTTTGCTGTGATGTTATGCAGTAAGATCCAAACTGTACTAAATATGAAGCTTCCTGCCAAGGAGAAATATAATCTTCCCTGGTGGCAAAAGTCAGAATTTCATAACATTAGCCAGATAACCACAAAAGAATGTATCTTGTAATACAAGATGTCCGTAAGCCATCATGAGACTATGCTCTCCCCACTAATTAACTAACATTCATCATTTACTGACTGATATATTTAAAAAACACATTCCATTTCATAGCCATGTTCTTATTATGCTGACAGGTTGAATAGAGATATACCTAAAATGTAAGCTTGCCAACAATCATTTTTCCTTCAATGTTGTGACATTTATCTTTTTAGAAGTTGCACACATACCACCCGCTGTTATTAGAAACAATGTTATCCACTGCCTTTTTGCCCAAATAAAATTTATAAATTTTAATCTGGCTACCAAATAAATTTTTAATTAAAAACTTTAATTTAAGGGGCACCTGGGTGGCTCAGTTGGTTAAGTGTCCGACTTAAGCTCAAGTCATGATCTTGCAGTTCATGAGTTTGAGCCCCACGTCAGGCTCTGTGCTGACAGCTCAGAGTCTGGAGCCTGCTTCGGATTCTGTGTCTCCCTCTCTGTCTGCTACTCCCCTGTTCATTCTCTCCCTCTTTCTCTCTCTCTCTCTCTCAAAAATAACAAATAAACGTTAAGAATTTTTAAAAAAAACTTTAAAGTGTTTAATCTGGCCACAGTATCTGGCCATTTTCATTGTAGAAATTCCAAATAAGAAAATTAAAATCATATAATTCTAACAGTTGGCAGCAATCAATTCTGTAAATTAGGACATATTGACAACATGTGTGACAGAAAAAAAGGAAAATGTAAGAAATTTTTTGAAATTTCCTGATTCTTGGGGCACCTGGGTGGCTCAATTGGTTGAGCATCCAACTCTTGATTTTGGCTCAGGTCATGGTCTCATGGTCATGGAATCAAGCTCTCCATTGGGCTCTGTGCTGAGTGTGGAGCCTGCTTGGGATTCTCTGTCTCTGTCTCTGTCTCTCTCCCCTTCCTCCCCACCCCAAACTCTCTCTCTCTCAAAATAAATATTTAAAGAAATGTAAAATCTCCTTATTCCCCTATTAGAGATTATATGATTATTCTAAATATTTGCTCCCCCACCCTTGGGGGGATATATTACTTCCCTGTCTCATTACATCAGCCCTGGGTATGTGACTTGTGTGGCCCTCCACGTGGGAGGATTATATATCCCCTCCCTGCTGACCTCAAGAGTGTCCATAGTACTTGTTTTGAGCAATGTAATGGTAACAGAAAATGTGTACCACCTCTGAACAGAAGATTTAGGAATCACCATGTGTTTCTGCCATCTTCTCTCTTTCTTCCAAAAGACCAGTGTAGGGGCAAAAAAATAATTTCCCTCTACCCTTCTAACTTCTAGACTGGGGACCCTATAACAAGAGTTTAAAAACAGAACAAACAGAAGTTTATTGACATCTCATAGGAAAGAGAAAATAATTTTCACTTTACCCTTGAGTTCTTGGCTGAGATTCTTATATTAATGCTAGATTAGCAAGACAAAAACAAACATAAGTTTATTAATGTGTATATTTCATGTACACATGGGAGATATCCAGGAGAAAATGAGTAACTCCCTGACATGGCTTAGAATTCAGGCTTAACTACAATCTCAATAGGAAAAGGGATGAGGCAGTGGGATGGGATGTAGGCCTCATAGGGAGAGTAAAGGATTTTTAGGAAAGATGAATGGGCCCTTAGGAGAATGGATGGGAGGTATGATAGTTTTTGGGATGGTTCATCTGGGTGTGGTGTCAACTTCTAGTCTCTCCTGTGATGAAAGTCAATCCTCCCTGGTTGATGAAAATCCCAGGGAGGGATTTATAATAACTGAGTTCCTTTTGGAGGATCTATCTTTACACAGACAAGGAGATTTGAAAAAAAATTTCTCCCTGCATTTGCTGTTTTTAAAGTTCATACAGCTCAAAATAATCAATATGTCCAAGTGGCATGTCTGCTACCCATCATTCTATACCCCATGTAAACATGAGAGATACCCAGGATAAAATGAGTAACTCTCAGAAATGGCTTACCACTCAGGCTTAAATAACATCTTCAGCTAAGACAAAAGAGAGAAAAGTGGAGGGGAGGTCATTTACGGACAGGTAACCAGAAAGAGCACGGCAAACCAGAGTAAGTTTTAAAATTTAAGCCAGTGTCTCCTCCATTGTTGACTTCTGGGATTAACATTTCTCCTTCCTGGTACAGAGAGGCTGGGGGATAACTTAGTATTTTATGCCCTGCTTTTAGGTAAATTGGGAGAGAGCAGAGCTTTTCTTCTGTTTCTTCTCACTTACCTTCAGCTCGCAATAATCCTTATGCCAAAGTGGCCTATTTTGGTGTGACACATTCTGTCACCCTTCATTAGAGAATGAAGCTATTCCCAAATAGAAGCTGTTATATCAACCTGGCTCCCAGAGTGAAGAGAACTAAGCAGATGGCCCGCAGTTGACAAGTAACATGAGTAAGAACAGAATTTTGGTCACTGTGAATCACTGAGACTTCTGGAGTTGCTCCTTACCACAGCATAACTAAGCCTATGCTGACTGATACACCCACTGTCAACAGGAGTTTTTATGTCTGAAGAGAGCTTTCATGCACTGCAATAAATAAGTTGAGTTTCAACTTACATTTTATATATTTAAGTAATGTATTTTAAAACTTAATTTCTAAGCCTTTAAACTCAGGTAATTTTATTTTCAAATTGATGAATTTTGTGTTAATACTTAATTGTCCAATTTCATTTGTTTTTGACTAATAAATTTATAAGCCTAATTAGATAATTAGGCTTATAAATTTGATAAAGTACACCCCAATATTTATCAGCTTTTTAAAATTTTTACAAAGTTCAAATTACAATCTAATAAATTTGATCTTGTCAAATTTCTTCAAATTCAAAAAAAAAGTAGATTCACATTTCTATAGACTAAATCTTTCTAAATATTTAAAACACACTAAATTGGGGCACCTGGGAGGCTCAGTTAGTTAAGCACTCAACTTCGGCTCAGGTCATGATCTTGCAGTTTGTGAGTTCGAGCTCCTCATTGGGATTTCTGCTGTCAGCACAGAGCCTGTTTCGAATCCTCTGTCCACACCACCCCCTGCCCCCACCCCCCGCCTGGCTCTCCCCTGCTTGTTCTCCCTCTCTCTTTCAAAAATAAATAACCCTAAAAAACACACACACTAAATGTAAAAAGTTTAACCATATAAATTTAATACATTAAAACTTAAACATTTAAACATTGACTTCAAACTTAATTACCTATATCTTCTTATGAATTATTGAAATAATTCTAAAATCAGTCTCTTTACTCACCTTCTCACCCTAAAAAGCAGAAAAACACACTACATATTATAATGATTACAAAATTTATTTCTAGGTAAAATTCATTACTAGACATAACTTAGCTTGTCATCAGAGTCTTTGAAAGTATTCTTATTTACTGACAATAACGGAATATTCCAGACCCTTAGTTTTCCTGCCCTCAAATGTGCAATGTTCTCCTCACCAGGGAGCCCTGAACCCTACCTTGGTCTTTTGCCTGGAATGTACAGAAGATGGATTTGCAAAGTAGCCCCTGAAGGCCACAAAGGAAAAGTCAGAAATTCACAGTAACCTTTTGCCTGACATCCCTGAGATGCTAAACCAAAATCTCAGGTGTTTAAGACCCTGAGGTCCAGTAGGTCACACAAATGCAATTTCTCACCAATATAATTGTTATACAAATAGAGAAACCAAGAGAAAGCTATACACGTAAAATGGAAAAACTGATCTAAAGGGGTGATGGGGGTAGGAGGCATAGAGAGTAAAGAAGGGAAAAGGGGTGGGGAGAGGGGAGATTTGGCCACCTCTGTAAAAACAAATGTATTTCATAAGAATCTTAAGAAAATTTGCCCTTTTTCCTCATCTGTAAAATGAGGGTTAGAACACTAAGGCCCATAGGATCTTTGTGAGAATTATGCCAGGCACAACATCAAGGACTCCATAAACCTGAATTTACCATTATGGTTTTAAAATGTCAACTCCAGAGGGGCGCCTGGGTGGCTCAGTAGGTTGAGTGTCCGACTTCAGCTCAGGCCATGATCTCATGGTTCGTGAGTTCGACCACGTCAGGCTCTGTGCTGACAGCTCGGAGCCTGGAGCCTGCTTCAGATTCTGAGTCTTCCTCTCTCTCTGCCCCTGACCCACTCACATCCTGTCTCTGTCTCTCTCAAAAATAAATAAACATTTTTAAAAAATGAAAAAAATAAATAAGATGGAATTCCAGAATGGATTAGAGCTGGGGGGACTGGATGCCATAGGACATGCAGAAGCCCGTCCTCGCTCCCTCGGCCTCCCCTTTCTCTTTCACAACTATTTCTCTGCATGTCTGCTTCAATCCTGTAGCTTTCCTGTAATTTGGCTTCTTCCCTAAGTCACTAACAACATCATTTAGTTTCCCACCTCTTTGGTTCAAGACAGCAGCCACTCTAAGGCTCTAATTTCAGTCCTAAGCCCAAATTTCCAGAGGGGTGCTGCCATGAAGACAAGAGATGAACATGTGGGTACATTTTCTGGATGTGCATGCTTGTGCGTGTGCTCTGATAAAAACCCTCTCTTCTCGACCAAACTGTAGTCAGGCTCCTCTGGGCCCTCTTCTTGACTAGGCCTGGGCCTTCTGTGTCCATCCTCTCGTTGCTGGGCCTGCACAGACCCATCTTAGCAAGAATCCCCCACCCTTGATATCCGCTCATGTTCTTCATTCCTCACCTTCGATGTATAAATCCTTGGCCTGGCTTTAGTAAGAGTCTTGGTTTTTGTCAGTTGAACAAGAATCCCCCTACACTTGATGTCTCCTCTCATAATCTCCATCCACTTATCCTCTCCCTCTGCTCTTGGCTACACATCCCCACTGATCCTTGTTGCGTTCAGAGTTGAGCATATTAAAAGGTAAACTGAGACATATTTAAAAATTTAAGAGTTTGAGTAAAATTGGATTAAAATTGAGCAGCATTCAATCTAGCAGATAGAAAGGAGCTCTATGAGCAGCACAAAATGGAAGACAAAGACAGAAGGGAGTAGGAATGAGGTTATACCAGCAAAAAAATGGACTGGTTATTACAACCAGTAAACACAAACCAGTATTTGTGTTGTCAGCACAAAGCTGGATGTGGGGCTTGAACCCACAACTGTCAGATCATGACCAGTGCCAAAGTCTAATGCTCAACCTCGACCAACTGAACTACCCAGGTGTCCCTGTCATCTTGTTTTTAACTGCCTGATCTCTGCCCTATTGCAAAACTCCAACTGCAATAGTCCCAAATAAAATCTTCCTTACAGTTTTAACAAGCATCAGAGTAATTTCCTTCTTTAACAGTTCACACACACACACACACACACACACACACACACGTGGATTGCCCTGCAATACAGTTTTCTAAATTATTTTTCATTTACTAACACACCCGAACACATTCAATGAAATACTTACTTTTTTTTTTTTTAATTTTTTTAACGTTTTATTTATTTTTGAGACAGGGAGAGACAGAGCATGAACAGGGGAGGGTCAGAGAGAGGAAGACACAGAATCTGAAACAGGCTCCAGGCTCTGAGCTGTCAGCACAGAGCCCGACGCGGGGCTTGAACTCACGGACCGCGAGATTGTGACCTGAGCCTAAGTCGGCCACTTAACCGACTGAGCCACCCAGGCGCCCCTCAATGAAATACTTTCAACAGCATTGATTTATTAGTTACTTATCATTTCTAAGATGCCACAAGCAAAATGTGGCCTCAGGGTCAAGACAAAAGCCCTCTCTGCTAAGACCTCAGAAGGACTTAAGGGAGTGATTTCCAGATCCTCAAGGCTAGACAAAAGTGCGCCTGCAAGATTAAGGGTATTGTCACACAGCACTCTGACCTGCAGTCCGAAGTAGCAGCGGACGTGTATCTGGAAAAGATTGGCAGAGATGGTTTCTATCTGACCTAGTGAATCCCATTAAGATTCACAGAGAACACAATGTTTTTAAGAGAACTGAACAAAAGCACCACCAGCTTAAGCTACAAGACAAGAACCATTCAACCTGAAGCCACCAACTCCCAAACCATTATGGGCAGGACTCAGGATGAGCAAACTAGTTGGCTAGAAATCAGGCCTTATGGAAAAGAGAGGATGATCCAGAAGGTGGTTCCTTGGCTGTGATTCTGTGAGTTGGAGACTGGGAGCTAAGAAAAGTTATCTGTCTCTTCTGATCTTAAGTACGATGTCAACAGGAACAAGATAACTATAATAGACAATCCCTTTCAAACCATGGAGATGAGAATCTCAATAAGGTAATTTAGTTAATACCGTCAAGTGCATCTGATAGGCCACGTAAGATAAGGACATTGGAGTCAGCCACACAGAGGTTACCAATGACCCGAAAAAGCAGTTTCAGGGAAAAGGTGTGTGTAAAGCCTTGTTGCAAAGGGTTCAATTCGAGTGAAAGGAAGAAGCAGAGATTTTGGATATTCCTGAATTCCCACATAAAAAGAGGAATTAGCGCAACCAAAAACACACGGCCAACATTTGCAACATGAAGTAGTGAACCCCAAAGTGCAAATGGGCCAGAAGACCTGAACAGTATCCGCTTCTATGTGGGAAGAAGCAGATGTGGGGAGGAAATGAAGCAAATGACAAAGTCACAGAGACAGAATAGTGCTGTCCAGCGGCTGGTGGGAAATTGCTGTTTCATGGGTGTAGAGCTTCACTTTGCAGGATGAGAAGAGTTCTGGAGATTTGCTGCACAACAGTATAGATGTCCTCAACACTACTGACTGTACACTTTGGAATGGTTAAGATGGTCAATTTTATATTATGTGATATGCACAATTTAAAAACTCAGGAAACTAACCTCACGTTTAAAAAAGGACTAGAGGGGCGTCTGGGTGGCTCAGTCGGTTGAGAGTCCGACTTCAGCTCAGGTCATGATCTCAAGGTTCATGAGTTTGAGCCCCGTGTCAGGCTCTGTACTGACAGCTCAGGGCCTGGAGCCTGCTTTGGATTCTGTGTCTCCCTCTCTCTCCACTCCTCCCCTGCTCACACTCTGTCTCTCAAAAATAAATAAAGATTAAAAAAAAAAATTTAAAAAAAAGACTAGAAGAACCAACTTTGGCTCAGGTCACGATCCCACACTTGGTGGGTTCGAGCCCCACATTGGGCTCTCTGCTGTCAGCGCAGAGCCTGCTTCAGATCCTCTGTCTCTTTCTCTCTCTGCCCCTCCCCCCACCCATACTCCCTCTCAAAAATAAACACTTAAAAAAAAAGGAAAAAATTTAAAAACTTACATAAGTGAAACACTATCCTAGATCAGAAGACTTACTCTAATTCTCATATTTAAGAAAGTATAGCACCAGCCCAAGAATGGGAAAAAGAAAGCAAGACCACAGAAGTTTTCAGGGGTGAAGGAAACAAAAAACTTGGGTTTTTGTGTTTATTTTCGTTCTCAAGAATTGGAACAGACTCTACGAAGCTTGAGAGAAAGCTGATTAACACTTCAACACTTTAGAAAACACCACCTAGAAGACTTCAGTTACACACACACACACACACACACACACACACACACACACACACAAAACAACAACATAGTTCTCCATTTTAAATTTTATTAAAGTACAGAGTTAACAAGTTTTGAGTTTTCTACCTAGGAAAAGACTGGTCAACTTCAGATGCTTCATAGAAAAATTAGCATTCAAAAAACAAATACAAACCCACAGTTGCCTTTGTGTCTAGAGGGTAGAAAATAACTTCTTAAAAAGTTACCAAAACTATAACCATATCCAAGACTATTATAAATTTCAAACAGTAAATTTACCACACATTATACATTTCAAATTCTAATATAGCAAAACATAACCAATAATTTGGCTACAGCTAATTATTTCACAAAAGTTTAAAAAATGAACAAAGTTATGATTATAAAACTTTCGTAGAATTTTTTTTGCAAAGTAAAAAAAGAACTTAAATCTTTAATATAGGAAAGCAAAATAATCCTCTTAAATTTCTCATAAATAACTCTCAAGACATATATTACACATCTGTTGCAAGCTTTCTTTACCTGAGAGAACTTCCCAGGATCCTTCACCCAGAGGATTACCTTAAAGAATGCTTCATCATTTTACTCACATAAATATGATCAAACCCCTACAGAAGTAGATTTGGACATAGGCATTTTTAATGTATCTTTACCCAATTAATTTTTTCTGAAGGAATTTTGCCTAAAAACAAACAAAAACAAAAAACCCTCTTTGGTAAAAGCCAAATATTTCTTCCTTTCAAAACGAACGCCTCTGCAAATGATCTATTGGCGAAGAAAATTTTAAAAAGAGAAAGATCTTTAGAATGACCAGCATTAGTCTGAAAGATCTGTGTGAACAGCTCTCTAGTCCTGTAAGGTAGGTCCAACAGGTCCAACATACCTCTGCCTGAAATGCAACACTAGATTAAAGTGTCTGAGGCTTTACAAGCATCTTAAAGATGGTGGGACACATGGTGGCCGCCTTAAGAACAAAGCAGAGGGAGCTCGTTCTAACAGGAGAATATCCTGATAGAACTGGATATGAGCAGAATTCTATGAGCAGACTGGCTACTGCACTGTCCTTAAGGAGGACCCAGCGTTCTCTCTGAACATGTAGGGCCTTAGCCCAAATCACTTTCACTTCCAAGAGGAGTAGAATACAAATGTATGCCAAAACGAAATGCTATTTAGAAAGGCAGTCAGAGGAGGAAAAAGCCAAGGCAGCTTAAACACAGGCTCTCGAATTCCCTTTGCAGGGTAACATGAAGCACCAGCACCAATGGTGGTAAACTTCTGGCTAAAATTAAATAAGTACATAATCTTAAATAGACAGAGGGGGACAATATGGGGGTGGAAGTGGGATTAGCACTGCATGAAGGTCATCCAGAACAAAGGATCCTCTGAGGAACTGGAAATAAACAATGAGGTGTGGGGGTGCAATGGGAGGCGGTTCCCCAAATCTCCAGTAACCCCACCCTCCAACAGCTCACATGCACACAGTCCATCTATTCACAAAAGAGCCCCAAGTATCTCTGATGAACAATTCTTTCAAGCCATTTCCAAGAAACCAAGAGGACAAAAGCAAAACCAACTAACCAGTATTAAAAAACTCAACCCAGTCTGGATGAAGTCGGGTTGCCAAAAGCCTTGGACAGAAACATCTCTGGCCTTCAGTGAGGTGACACAGCAACATTCCCAGAAGAATCCCTTCCCCCATTTAGTGTTTTTACTCATGAAAACGAGAAGGGAAAAAGCCTCCACATCAAAGGAATAGCACAGGGGAATCATACACATAGTTTTTTAAAAGAAAAACTTCTTCCACTTTCATCACTAAAGGAGTCTGACCAGCAGCTACAGGGAATGTACTTTTTTAAATCACATACAAAAAGTTGTAGGAAGCAAAATTATATTAATAAAAGATCAGCGAATTTCTCAAATGAACACCATGACAGCAACTCAAAGCAATTGGCACAATTTTTCCAGTTTCTTAAATCACGGTAGCATAAAAATGTAGGTTCTTTAAACCCACAAACGTTGACTCATCACCTGAGTATTGTTTATTACAATTAATAATCATTAAAGTCAACTTATTTGTATGCCCTCAATCCTTAGAGTATATCCACATCGCGCGCACCATTCAGATAAACTTGCTTAAATACCCAGCTGAGCATAAAAATCAGTGGCTGCAACCGTTCCTCTCGCGTCAGACTAAACTTCAAGAACTTTGGGCCACAAACCAAGTTTTAAGCAGCTGGCAACCATGGGATTGGCTGGGCCAGCTAAAGAAGGAAGCTCTGAGGGCTCGGCCACTGGCAGTGGATGTCCTTTTCCTTTGTGTTTCCCTGAGCTTCCTTCTGTAGGGGAAGTCGGCCAACGAAGGACAGCCAAGTAACAGCAGCCTTGTCAGAGGGACTGTGAGCTGCCGAGGACCAGTTCTAAAGTCACACAGCTGGCTGCTCAAGCCAGCTAGACCCTACCAGGAAGAAACCCACATTGAAACTGGCATCCCAGCTCTTGAGTTCCCAAAGCCAACCTCAGCTTACCCAGAGCCCCGTGGCACTACCGCACTGTGGCGGCTTCTCCCGGGGGGCTGTCACACATACCCACAGCCCGCTCCCTCAATCTGTCCCCGACCCACAGAGCTCCCAGTCCCATCAGCTTAATAGGGGCTGCACACAGCGGCTATCCATTTTGTGACTCCAGAGGACCTATCAACTGCCAAGCTCCAAGAAGACTCTGGCCTAAAAAAATCAAATGGATAAAGTTTACAAAACAAGGCCCTCACACACACACACACGAGTGCCTTTATAAATGGAACCTTAAACATTATAAACAAGGCAAGAGTCTACAGGAATTCATCCACTGAATTTGTTTCCCCTCTGATTTTCCTGGGAGGAAGGCAAAGGAGTAGAAATGAAGAATTTGACTAATTCCCCACACCAGCACTTTGGCACACTGGGACCCAATTCTGCCCAACTCATACAGTAGGGCACACAAAATACAGGCCGAGTCTCTCCATTTTCAGACCCTCTATGGCCAGGGAGCTCGAGAGGACTCTTTCCACCCTGTGTGAGACACTAACAGAAGCACCCCCACCGTGTCTCCACTGGGGTCTCTAACGGCCTTTCCACTGAGAAAACTCTTCCGTGACTGAGGAGAGCAACACTGAACATGGAAATCTTCTTGGGCAGCTGCGTAAAGTCACATCTCCTAGGAGTGTTCCAAGTATGTATTTTTGGAACTCTCCACGGACGCTGTTTATGGCTTAATTAAATACCCCTCCCCACGGCCCACCCCTCACCGTTTCTTCTAGGTATATTTGGCCATTTCTACAACTTGTATAATAGGCTTTTATCTGGTCAGCCCAGTTTGAGGGGCTGCCTGGGATCCTTACCTCAGCAAATCTACTCTAAAAAACCACAGTGGATATTAATGCCATGGTCACATCACAGATCCTGGAAACAAAAGCCCTTTTGCTGTTAGAATTTCAAAGGCCTCAAGGTGGAAGAGAAACTGGTTGACTTTCATAAATGACAGAGGGGTGCAGCAGGCTTCAGTCAAGAAGCAACTTTTCAGGTAAGGTCCTAGAATATTATTACTATTAATAAGTTCAAACATGTGAGAACTATAAGAACTATAGCCCTCCATTGTTCAAGCGAAGAAAACAACCCGAATACTGTTCTAAAATCATGTGAAAAACACCACAAATGGGAGTCATAATTATTGCAGTAACTCAGATCAGGTAGTAAGAATACAGTGGGGACCACACGGTAGTGATGGCAAAATTGTGCTTTTTCACATTATTAAGCAAAGATACTCAGCCCAGAAAGAAGAGGGGACCTCTGGGAAGGGCAAGGGCACAGAGTGAAGCTGTGATTCCCAGCATCACAGTTTCAAAGGGAAATGCTGGGGGGCCAGGAGGAAACAGCACAAGGGTGGAGTTGCAAGCAGGTGCTTCCTCTTGGACCCTATAAATACCAAGTAGCTGTGAGCAAGGGGCCTGCAGGCTGAGTTCTGTCTGCAGAGCCCGCTGGGGATGAGACTCCGAGCTGAGGTGTGTGAGAGGGGTCTGTATTCTATCAGGGGCTGAGGGCTCAAGATTTTGGCATGTTTTTCTATTCCAAGGATAAGAATGACAGGCCACACAAAGGAAGCTGTATCCCTGTGATAAGATGTCGTGCCCCAAACCCTATTTTGGTAAAAACATACAGAAGCAAAATACTAGCCTATTCCAGTTTTTAGGGTTATGACACACACAAAATACATGATCACTCGGGATCAGCCTGGCTGAAAATTTCAGTTCTTTTGGGATAAACTGGTAATTTCTTTTTGATTATCAGAATTAAAAAGCTAATCAGGTGATTTTTTTTTTTTCTGAAGGCCTTTTCAGACCCACTTCAACCAGCCTGAAGATGTTAGCTTTTCACAAAGCACCAGTCACTACTCAGACCCTTGTTCAAAGGATGTCACTTCCAGCCTGCGGGCCTGGTCAGATGCCCCTCACACGGAGAACTGCCGAGAGGGGCAACAGAGGGGAGCAACCAGGGTCCCCAGGTATAACAGGACACACATCCAGCAGGAGGCCATCTTGACCCAGAAGATGGACCAGCTTCCGCTGAAGAAGGTTTCGATGTTGGCACTTTCATAGCTGTGGAAACAAGAGACCCAGCTGTGGTCAGAGCAGGAACAGAACGAGGTTGGGGGGGAGGGGGGGGGAAGGGAGGTATCTTCCAGTAGGTGTCTCCCCGATGCCATCCCCTCCAGCCTTTCTGTTTTTTTGTTTTGTTTTCCTAACAGCTCAATTCAGATACAACTTACACCATTTTTCCACCTACTTTCTATCTCTATGTATCTGCTTACTCGGGACATTTCACAGAGATGGAATCATGTGGCCTCTTGGTTTTCACCAAGCACACTGTTTTTCAAGGTTTAACCATGTATTCCTTTTTATGGCTGAGTAACATTCCATTGCACGCATATGGCACATTTTGTTTATCCATTCATCGGCCAATAGGCATTTGGGTGGTTTCTCCTTTTCCCTATTATAAATGAGGCTGCTATAAACATGTGTGTCAAAGTTTTTGTGTGGACGTACTTTTTTTTTTCCCTATTGGGTAGATACTTAGGATTAGAACTGCCAGATTGTGTCATAACTCTATGTTTAACATCTCAAAGAACTGCCAAACTGTTTTCCAAAGTGGCAGCACCATTTTACAATCCTACCAGGAATATAAGAGCTTCCAATTTTTCCCACATTCTCAACATCTGTTCCTTTCTGCCTTATTGATTAAAGCTCCCTCCTTTAAGCTTTCCACACCAAAACTTTCTAGGGATTATCAAAGCATTAGAAGCATTAGGGACATATTAGAAGCTCCCTCCTCTCATCTCCCTCAAGATGTTCTGGAAAAATCTCCCCAGTGAAGCATTTTGCTATCTCCACCATCCCCAAACTTCACCTGTTACTCCTCATTTCTCTTCCTCAGTTTTCTCCCTAATAGTTATTAGCACTACCTGGCACACTGTGTTTGATTTGGATCATGGTCTGTGTCCTCCATTCAATTATAAGCCCTGCCATTTGTAACAGCATGGCACATGGGAGCCACTCACACAGTTGCTGAAAGAATGGATAAAAGAAAGCACAATGAGCCTAAATGTCTATCCCATGTTTATTCTGAGTTATAACAAATTATTATCCAACAAAAACTTTGGATCAGTGAAAAGTGATTAAAAAAGAATTAAAAAGAACTTCCATGTAGTGATAGGGAAAGTCAGACCCATCGCGTACTGTTAGCTTTAAAAACAAAATGAAACGAAAAAAATCTCAAGGGGAAACATGTATAATCATACTTATATTTAAAAAAATGACACAGGCTTGAGGCACCTGGGTGGCTCAGCCAGTTAAGCATTTGACTCTTGATCTCGGCTTAGGTCATGATGTCACATTTATGAGATCGAGCCCCACGTCGGGCTCTGCGTGGACAGTGTGCAGCCTGCTGGAGATTCTCTCTTTCCCTCTCTCTCTGCCCCTTCCCCAGCTCGTGGGCTCTCTCCCTCTCAACACTTAAAAATTTTCAAACATTTAAAGACATAAATAAATAAATAAATAAATAAATTGATTAATTAATTAATTAATTAAAAAAAAATTTCAAGATGACACAGGCTTGTAAATGCATGGAAAAGGAGTGAAAGAGTATGCACCATGTTAGCAGTAGTCGTGGGGCATGGCGGGGGGTCAGGGAGAGGATACTGTCACTTCCCATGCTTCTATGTCAGTCTTTTTAAAAAAGATGTTTAAAACTTTCATAATAAAAGTGTAAAATTTAAAAACACAAAATACAAAGTAGAAAAAACAGGTATTTTCTCTTCCTTAAAAGCAGATGACTGAGGCACCTGGGTGGCTCAGTTGGTTAGGCGGCCGACTTTGGCTCAGGTCATGATCTCATGGTTCATGACTTCGAGCCCCGCATTGGGTTCTGTGCTGACAGCTTGGAGCATGGAACCTGCTTCGGACTCCCCCTGTGACTCCCCCTCTCTCTCTGTCCCTTCCCCAACTCATGTTCTGTCTCTGTCTCTCAAAAAATAAATAAATGTTAAAAAAAAAAAAAAAACACATGACTGCTGAGGTGCCTGTGTGGCTCAGTCAGAAGAGTCGCGACTCTTGATCTTCGGGTTTTAAGTGCAAGCCTAACGTTGGGCATAAAGATGACTTAAATAAATTAAAACTTAAAAAAAAAAAAAAAAAAAAAAAAAGCAGATGACTGCTTAAGAATTCCAAGTTCTGGGGCACCTAGGTGGCTCAGTCAGTTAAGCATCGACTTCGGCTCAGGTCATGATCCCATGGTTCATGGGTTCAAGCCCTGCATCAGGCTCTGTGCTGATAGCTCAGAGCCTGGAGCCTGCTTCAGATTCTGTGTCTCCCTCTCCCTCTGCCCTTCCCCTGCTCATGCTCTGTCTCTCTCTTTCTCTCAAAAATAAATAAACACTTAAAAATTTTTAAAAACACAAGAAATAGAATTCCAAGTTCTTCCTCCATTACTATTACTGTGTTCCTCAAGACCGCCCATATGCGGTTAACATTTCCTTCTCTTTCTTTTTTTTTTAAGGTTTTATTTTTAAGTAATCCCCACACCCAACATGGAGCTTGCATTTACAACCCTGACATCAAGAGTTACATGCTCCACTGACTGAGCCAGCCAGGCGCCCCAACCTTTCATTTTCTTAAAGCTGCAGGGAGCATCGTCAATTCCAAGGGTTAATTAAGAGCATAACCACAGACTGTTGAGACCCCAGCAGTGTTTCTGTGTAGGTGAGCACAGCAGGACTTGGAGAAGAGTTAAGCCAACTGTAGGAGATCAGGTCTGTGACTCAGTGGGCCTCAGCACTTAAAGAATAAGACTTCACTTGGTTTTCTAAAGATCATCCCTTCTAAACAGTCTAAGACAAGGGGTCACACTCACTTGAACCAGCTGGTGACCGTCATCATCACATAGAGGGAAGCCAAAAAGAACACGAAGTGGAAATAGGAATAGCTATAGACGGTGCCTCTCTTCTCATCATAAATGACCCGCGGTCCCTCCTTCACGTTCTGCTGCTCTTCAGTGTCTGTGAACAACAGAGAGAGTGCAAGCTCATAGAGTGAACACATGCACGCCTGCCACTTCAGCAAAGCCACACTCACTAACTTCAATCCCAGGGGCTGTTGAGTAGGGAAGATGTCGAAAGCCACCTTTACCCACATCCACACCCTAAACACAATCCCCGCCCCAACTCTAGAACTGTCCTCCACAGGCTGAGTTACCTAACATCACATTCACTTGAACAGAGCAGAAGAGAGCCCTTCCAAATGTGAACTTATGATAAGCTCAGATGACAGTGAGGGAGCACACCAGGGGTTCTCAAGCCCCTGGGATGCTCCGATCCAAATGTTCATTCCTTTGAAAAATGTACTTCCTCCTTCCCTAAGTCTCTCTGTATAATTTAACTTACATGTGAACCAAAACATAAACTGATTCCTGCCTGCTAGAATATGAACACAAATAAAACCCAGTAACCATTCAGAAAGAATATGGAAAGTATATCAACAGTAAACCAGCTTTGGAGTAAGAATCTCCTCTTACCATTCAAGTAATTTTGCTTGAATCCCAAATACCTACACCTACAGCCTAGTGCCACAGGTCCACAGCACCACAAGGCTGAAAGGAAGGGGAAGTTCTCTACTCACCCTCTCCATCGGGGCCAAAGCAAAAACAACAGCGTGCCACCTGGAAGAACAAACCCAACAGAGTCAGGTGGCTTGCATCCCACTTTTCTACCTCCGCATCAGTAAAGTACTAATGGCCATCTGTGTGATGTGCCAAGCCTTCCCGTGGGAACTGTATCCCAGGCTCTGAACTGCGCACATTCTTTCCCTTCCAAAGGATTTGATTAAGCATCTGTTCTTCCCAAGTGCTCTTGTGCTGGTGATAGGAAACACAACACACATGGGTTGAGCCACGCACACCCCCTCAAAGGTGTTCACTTAGTGATTGCTCAGCTACTTAGAATGCTGTGAGCATCCTCTGGATGGCAGCTCCCAGGCTTTGGCTCAGCCACAGAGCATTACTCTGCCCTACAGCAAGCTTTTTTGCTACATTAAATGACTGCACATGGCAGGGGTGTAAAGGCACAGCCATTGACCCTTGGGTACAGCTCTGATGGCTCTGGAGCACCAAAACAGTCAACAGTGGCTTTGTCCGGCCTCCAGTGACCTTTGACTTCACCCTCTGCCCAATTCTGCCTCCTTCCTCTTCCTTCCTTCCACATGTGTTGATCACTAACAGACACACTGCACATCAACTCTGCCTTGGCAGCTGCTTCTGGAAAACTCAACCTGAATCACAAGGTGAATGAGACAGATTCTCACTCTCATGGAGCTCGCTCCTGGTGATGATTTGCTCTCCTTGCTAGGATTATTATCCCGTTTGCAGGTAAGGAAACTGAGGTCAGGCAGGGTGAATAACTGGCCTGAAGTTACAAAACTAGT